>NW_020837974.1:12536903-12556903 GCF_003676395.1 Aethalodelphis obliquidens
CACACACACACACACACACACACACACACACACACACACACACACACCGTGACAGGTTCACACCTGGTAAGTGCGGGAAGTATTAGGAAATCTCAGGCTTGGCTCTTGGATTCCTCGGGTTAATTACCCTGGCAGTCCTCTTTGGGTGGGAAGCTCCACCCTGTCCCTCCCACTGTTGACCCCAAGTACCCTGGGTTGGACAGCAGCAGTTTGGTCAGGAGTCCCTGCCCTGCTGGCTCTGGCGTACACTGACCCTCAGTTAAGACTGAGGCTCTTGTGGGGTCCTCCAACCTTCTGAGACAGTAGATTTCATGAACTGGAAGCTTTCCCCTTCCCTAAAATAGCCAGGTGCCGGTTGCTTGTGCTATGACATCGGTGCAGGCAAGAGAGGAATATCTTGAAAGGGCAGAAAACCTGGGACAAGGATGGGGAAGAAGAGGAAGAAGAAGCCGTCACGTGGGGCTTTGATTTCAGCAGGTGAGAGTGAGTCAGGCACTCGTGTTTGACCTGACATTTTCAGAACACTCTCATGTGCACTATCTTACCACTTCCTTACTACAAGTCTGGGAGCAAGGGATGGCCTAAGTCAGTATTTGCACTGGAAATGAAAAAGCTAGAGCCCAGGAAGGCCAAAGGGCATGCTCAAGGTCACATGGCTACTTCCAGACACGTTGGGGACCGGAGCCCAGAGGTGCTGCCTCCCGGGACTCCCCTCAGGGGAGTGTGGAAAGTCACCGTGAACCACCATCTGAGCACACTGCACGACCCACTCTTGGCAAAAGGAAGGGCCTGGCTGTAGCGAGACCAGCGCAGAGCGCTCTGGGACCCTGCTGACACCGCATTTGAAACTCCGCCAGGGAAGGGGGACGTCCTGGAAGTTCAGCCCTCTGTTGGCTGTTTCTGAGAGAGCGTTGTTCTCCGATGCTGGATTAATGAATAAATTATAATAATAACTTTTGCATTTTTATCCATGTCGTGCGTGTTTATCTGCCCTCCCCACGTAATTTCCTTCTCCCCTTCTACATACTATATTTCTTTTCAAGCCACTGAATTTTTTTTTTTTTTTTAAGTTCTCCTCAGTAATTGCTGATAAAGATGCGTGCCTCCTTGTTCTGCATTTGTACGTGTATATGCTCAGCGCCAGGAGCTCAGGGAGGAATGTGTGGAAGAGGGTATGTTTACACTTCCAAGGGGAGGTGACTCTTCAGGAGCTGAGAAATGGAAAATGGTCTATGGCCCCTGGTGGTATGTGAACTCCTTAGCGGGTAGGAGGTGTCTTGCCTGGCTGTCTCCGGCACTGGAATAGGAGCTCACCTGCAGGAGCGTGGAAGTGCCTCTGTGGAATCCACGTATCCGTGAGCAGGCTGGGTGGCTGAGGGGCTGGATGACCAAACGAGGGGATGGAGAGATTGACGCTGAAGCGTCAGAGTCAGGTCTCACTTGGCTGGTTGTGTGAGGGAGTCTTTACAGTTACTCCTCCTCTGGATTTCATTACAACATTTTGTCTCAGTTTTATTCTGCCCAATGCTCAGGATTTCTTTATGTTCTTAGTGGGAAAAGTTGCTTCTGTTATTTTTATGAAACATACTCTTTTCCCCCAAGTGCTCAATCAGTGTAACCGTGATTGAGAGATCAGAGTGAGCTCCAGGAGGAAAGTTAACGAAGCATGAGAATAGGCTGAATGTGACTTCTCGTGTGCAGTCTTTAGGTTTTGTACTCTTCCTACTGGTTTATCAAATAACCTTTCTTGGAAGGTCTACTAATTCCTTTGAAAAAAGATACTCATTTTACATTGTGTTATAATATACTAAGCACTGTTATTACTAGGATGTTCTGAGAGACAGGGAACAGTCTTTAGAACTGAGATACAGTTCTAGGAAATTAAATAAAATCCACTGACCAGAAAGAAGTGGAACATGATAGGGCGGGAGAAGAAACAGTCTCTGCCCGAAAAATCAACCGTGAAAATAGTAAGGATTTATGTGCAGCAAATCCCGAAGTTAGAATTTAAAATAAATAAATGGAAAGGATGGTATGATTTGAAATCAGCTTCCACTCTGAACTAGGCATTCAAGACCCAGAATAAAAATGGTCCTCTTCATTGCAGAACTGATCTTGGTAGCCAACGCCTCGTCTCCACCAAGAGCACTTTATTTGAGAATCAAGGGAAGTCATTGCTAAGAAAGCTTGTCTTCTTAAACCAGGAGTGACTTTCAAAGAAACAAATATCAAATTGGGAAAACCCTGCTAATCTTTTCCCTTTAGAGTCTAGGTTTGTGTGTGTGTGTGTGTGTGTGTGTGTGTGTGTGTGTGCGCGCACTGGAAATGAAGGAAAGATTCATTATTCATTATATATCTTTTTTTTTTCCTCAAAATTACTAGTCGTCAGACTCTGATAGAGGAGTACTTCTTTTTACCACTCTTGAAAAGCATAGTGCACCTCAGGTTGATTCAGCCAATAAACGGTCAGCTTCCTAAAGAGATTGTTTGGGATTCGTGAGGAAGAAAACGCCAGGATCTGGGCGGTGTAGAGATCAGAGCCGTGATCAGAACCAGAAGGGGAGTTCGGACTGTCCCCGACTCTCTTCCTCTTTGGATGAGCTCCCCGCATCCCCACTGCCCTCTCCCACCCTTGACCCTCCAGTCCCACCAGCTGCTGTTTTTCCTTTCTCTGTAGCCTCCGACTCAAGGCCACTGAAGAGAACAGGCTGAAGGCCCCTGTATTCCCTGAAGTGATTCATTGCTTAGTAGGAACTTCACTAAACTTCCCAATTGGAGTTTTCTTAGTTTTGAAAATCAAACAAAGTTCAAAAAGTAAACATCACAGGTAGACATCCCAGCCCAAAGCAGAAGAAAAATGTCTCATGTTAAATGTTTTGGCACAGAACAGAATTTATGAGCATTTTCAATGTTTTGATTTTTTTCCCCCAGTCACTGTTATTCCTTACCCCACCCCCAGAGTTAGGTGTGGAGAGAGTATGTTGGCTGGTTTCCATGGTGACACCGAAGAAAAGTCACTTTTTAAAGTAGGTTTCTACTGTGTTATTTCACACGCATGAAACATCAACATCTACGCTGTGTGGCTGTTACCCCCAAATGCGAAGACATATAAATGGCTGGAGTATTTTATATAAATAGGCAAGCGGGGGTGATGTTTTCCTTGGTCTCGCGCCGACCCTAGTAACAAAAGTCTCTCAGTTACCCAGGGCACCTGGGCCGGAGCAAGGGAACAGTTCTGCTCAGTGTTAAACAACCTTCTCTCCTATGAATAACCATTGGGGAAAAAAAAAAAAAACAAACCACAGCTCACATTTAAAGTCCACCCCCTCCAACTAAAAAGTAGTGCTCCGATGAGAAGTTCCCAAATAATCAGAACTTTCAAACCTTCATCTGTGTTTTCAGTCTAACTTACTTGATCAACCACTGCAAATACCCCCTTATCTGTCCAAGGAGTCATCTAGAACCTTCCTGCCCCAGGAAACACGCAGTTGCCGCCAGCCTCTCGGAGAAATGAGGTTAGGAAAGCGGAACTTTTAGTAGCAGAAGTTTGGTAAAGCTCTCGCCTCTCCTCTGCCACCCCAACTTGCCTGCAGAGTTTTGAAGTGGAAGAGCATAGACAAACTGTCTCATTGTTTCCCTTCCATGTCACCGTGATGTACTTGTTACATTCTGTAACTGAGAATATACTGGGTTTGGGGAAGAGTAAAATGGACAGCACTGCCTTATCTTTGGAGAAAGTATGATCTTGCATGTGGAGAGTGCCTTTAACTTTTCCAAGTTCTCTCTTGCATGTGAACTTTCTAATAATAGTGGAAGATAGTTTTTTCTTGGTATACTCTCCTTGTTTTAAAGCTACAGGGACAGAAGTCTAGTTTGCCCAGCATGTGAGGAAAAAAGCCAAGTAGAGAATTCAGAACCCATGATTTCCCCCCAAAGCTTATGTTACTAATCCTGCGCTTGACGTCTTCCAGACAGCCAGTCTGCTCAGATACAAGGTGAGCGGGTGCAAGACCACAGATTTCTGGGACTGGGTCTCAGACACACACGGACCGTCAGGAGGAGATCATTCTTCAGTTATCAAACAGTTATTGAGCACCTGCTACCTGCTGGATGCTGCTTTAGACAGCGGTGGCCACAACAGCCAAGAATCCCTGCGTTCCAGTGCGGGGAGGGGCAGATGATGAACAAGTGAGTAAAACGCAGACTGTGTCAGAGGATAAGCGCTAGAGAGAAAATAAAGCAGGAAGGTGGGGGAGTGCTTGCAGTCTTAAATAGGGCGGCCGGAGAAGGTCTTTCCAAGGGAGACATTTGAACAAAGAGCTGAATGCGCTAAAGGAGTGAGATTTGAGGATCTGGGGGGAGAGAAATCCAGGCAAAGAGGAAGGGTAGGGAGTGTGGGAAGCTGCACGTATCGCTTTCCTTAGATCTGCAGATGCCGGGCCCGTAGTTGCTGCATGTGCTTGTATTCATGAGTGTATTGTCTGTTTGAAAACTTCTCTCAAATTCTGAGCTTGGTACATGGCTTTAATTTCTGTGGTAATGACTTCCTGCGCCTGGGGAGCTCTTTAATAGGTGCATTCGGAAAGTTGTAATCATTAGGCCTGGGTTGGTGTCCTATTACCTACGTGGAAAAAGCAGAATTGCTTTGGCACTGATCGGATCTTGGGGTGGTGACTCTATTTTCTTGGTTTTTAATGCAGATCATTGAAAACATGTCAGGGCCCTGATCTCAAGTGTTTCTCTTAAATAGGGAGAATCATGTTTTTATATGCAGGGGGTACAGGAAGGGACTTGGGGTGGAGGGGGGTGGGCAGAAGGGCGCTTATATTTTAAATGCCAGTCAGCTGCAACCACTGGTTATCTGGAGCCTGTTCAAACTCATTTGGAGAACAGTTGAATTTTTAAAGTGCCTTTTGATTCTCTCTTTCATTTATTTTAACTGATCTGCTGGGATTAGGAGCTTGGTAGGGGAACACCAGAATGCTTGCCAAAATGTGTGAATAATTAGAGCTCTGATGATGTGTGCCAGATAGAAGGGGAGTATTCACACTTCTGATTAGATTCAGCTAAATGCAGTTGTAAATCACTGCCGCCCCAGTCACGGAGCCCCGTCAGGAGTTAGCAGGGGAGGAGGCTGGGGGGCAGTGAGGGGACGAGGGGCTGCCCCAAGGCACGGGGAGCGGCAGAGGGGGGCGAGCAGGGTGGTTCCAGTGGCAGCAGCCAGAGTGACGATAATTCTGGCATCCCTCTTCCCGTTCGGTTCTGTCATCTCGAGTCTTGCTGGGCGCCAAGCTGGCTGCCATCTTGACAAATGTGGATAAGATGAGTCGCTGTTCTCTGGACACGCACTCTCAAGGGAGGTGAATGAACAACTGTTGAGCTGTGTGATGAGTGTGTCAGAAGGACAGACACCAGACCGAGAGACCCCGGGGGAAGAATGGGGTCTGCAGAAGGGAAAGGGGCAGAGAGAGTTGTATTTCCTTCTCAGACAAAAGGTGAAGCTTCAGAGAGCTCAGCAAGGTGAGTTAGTGGCTAGAGGAACTCCAGGCTAAGGGAACAGCATGTGCAAAGGCACAGATGTAAAGGGGCCTCTCTTAGTCTTGGCGTGACGTCCATTGTGGCTGGAGGCGGGAAACAGGACAGGGCAGGAGGATGGGCATTGAGACTTGCAAAGTAGATTGGGCTGGACTCTGAAGGGGCTTTAGTGCTCATTCAGAAAGCTCCTTTTCAAACTGCAAATCACTCCAGACATCCTGATTCAGCCCTGACAAAGGGTCGGTGTCCCACCCCCGTGAGAGAACCCACTTTAGTCACAGTCATTGATGGGAAGGTGTTGGTCTTCTTTACGGACATTGGGGCAGGAGAAAGAAACACAGGGAATCACCACTCTCACCAGTGGGGAGCCTTTGGAGGTTAGTAAGGGGAAGAATGAAACAGAAGGTGGTTAACTTGGGAAGGTAGCCGGCAGAAGCTGTGGTGTAGAATTATCAGTCTGTGGGGTGAGCCTGGATTGGATGTAGATGGGAGGTTATGGCCAAGGTCTGAACAAAGATGACGGCAGAAGGAATCCACTTCAAGAGAGATTTCAGAGTGGAATCAAATAGGGCCTGTTGAGGACTCCAGCTGTGTGCTGGGTTCCTTGGCTGCATGGAACTGAATGGGGCCCTTTCAGAACCCTTGCGGTGGTCCTAGTTGTACACTAATCCTTCCTGATTAGTATGGAGCGCTATAGCCAAAGACACAGCGTCCTGCAAAAAGCAGACAGTGAGTATATGTTTTAAAGACCGGCCCGAGGTCTGGAATCCTGGCGGTTTCCTATTCACATCCACACTTTTTCTCCCTCTGCTACACCACTCTTATGCTGCCCACTGCCCCGTGTTGCTAAAGGGTAGTGGTGGTCTTTAAAGAAATCCTCCTCACTCCGGAAGCACATCACAGCCCCATAAGATGCTGTCTCTGGTCCCTCTCTCCATCCTGTTCTTGGAAGAGTGGCTCACTTTCTCTGTCTTGATAATGTAACAAGATGCTCTGAAATGAACTAGCAGCTTGAGGTGGGCGTAAAAGGCCAGGAAAAGGAATGCAGGGGACATGCGACAGAATGGCATGAGACCCAGAGCAAATGGCAGAAATGAGCAACACATGGCGAATGCGGAACAGAGAGAAAAGCAGAAAAATCACAACCACATCTGACATCTCTTGAAATGGCGAGAAACAGGAAACAACACATGTGGTTCTCTTCAAGTCAGAAAGATTCCTCTTCACCATTCCATGATGGTGTGAAGGAGACCCTTTTGGAAGACTTGAACCCTTTTCAAGTGGTTCTACCAGGGCTTTTATTTCTTCCTCTTTGGCCAGTAAGTTCAGACACTCAGAGAAACGCTTAGCCTTTTGCACCTTTCCCAGGCACAGAATAATAGACTAAATCGATGCTTTCCAAAGTCCGTGTCAGAGAAAATAATCTGAGATATGAGGAGAGAAAATCTAGAACTTCTTATTTTTATCTTACTCTTTTAGATTTATTTCTTATGTATATGTTTTAGAAATAGTAGAGTGGTGTATGATTACAGTGTATAAATAAGTGAAAATATATTGGCAGGGTTAAGTGATTGGTTTTTCTGTTTGTTGCCCCTTTTGGGGGGCACGTGATCCATGTGCAAACCATCAGGGTAGTTACCAGGGTTACTAGTTGGGGTTGGGGACAAGAAGAATGCTCTAGAATATGTGTTTCCTTATAGAAACAGGCGAGTTACCTGGATGGTCTGTTTCCTTCGAGCCTACGGGATAGCCTGTCAGGTCCTCTTAGAGCCTCAAATGCTCCAAATCTGTAGTCGGAACCCAGAGAGAAGGAAGTTCCCCAAGAACCGTTTGGACAAGAGACGGCCACATTTATGTAGCCTGTAATCAGTTGCAGAGCTGCACTCACAGGTGGCAGAACACGGTCAGAAGTCACCCTCAGGGACCCTCACCCTCATAGGCCTGACTCCTTCACTGCCCTTCCCCCAATGTTGCTGTCACTGTTGGGGGTGCAGGGTGTCTGTGCCGGGTTGTCTCACCCCCCAGCACCCTCCTCCAGGCCACGGTGTGCAAGGGTGCTGCGGTGTTGTGAGCCTTGCCGATGACAGCGCTCCCCACACCAAGAGAGCCATAAAGATGACACATAATCGCTACAGCCAGACTAGAGCCAGGAGCGCTGTGCTGCGCTTGGGTGCTTTTTACCTTTCTTGCAGCCATCAGCTTTCCTTTCCTCTTTTTCCGGACTTAAACTCCAGCCCAGCTCAGCCTCAGAAATCCCATGAGTGTTGGAGAAGCAGATGGCACAGGGGCGCCCTTCACTTGGGCTGTCAGCCGTGTCTCCACAGCTCAGGGACTCACCCTCCCACCCCACCACCCAGGCTCTGTCTCTGGGGAGTATCCTCCCCATTCCTTCCTCATCTGCTAGACCTCTGCCCCTAGGCAGCCTGTTCCTAAACGATGCATCTCTTGTAGAGATGTGCTCTGGTGAGAACAGAAAGACTCTCCTCACCTCGCTGCAGACAGCTGTGCAGCAGGACCCCTCACCTCCAGCTGCGAGCGCTTCTCGTCAGTAGCTTATGGACAGCCTCGGGCTCCCTTTTGCCCGGTTTCCTCTCCAGCCGTGTTTATCACACAGCTCCATCTTAACGGTGATCTTTCTAGATGTTAGACACAGATAGAGCTCTTGTGTAAGAACACACCATCAGCAACAAATGGAAGATATTACGCGTTCAGGTCGTCAGTTGCCCCGTTTCTGTCTTACTGAAATAGGAGATGGACCACATCTGTTTGAAATCAGTGGAGTGAAATAATAACTGGTGAGTAGAGTCCTGAAGGAAGTGGGCCACGATGGGATCCAGGGTCTCCTTCTGTTGGAAGGACTTTGCCCACAGCTCCCAGTGGGGCTTATAGAACTCGGGCTCTCAAGAATGTTTTGTGTCTCCGGCAGAAAAGTAGTGATGGAAGCTGTTCGCGTAAAGAGGTCACGTCTCTCAGAGAGCTTTGGTTTAGAGGAGTCAGAGGATGTGTGGCAGGAAGGGCCCATCACCCCTCATGCTGAGTGCTCAACCTCTTGGCAGTTGTGAGCTTTTGGGAGGTTCCCTTTCAGGGAAAGCACTGATAGCAAGTATCTCAGGGGTGGCATGGTCTTGTTCTTTTTATTCTTGCTTTTTAAAAGAATTTTTATTGGAGTATAGTTGATTTACAATGTTAGCAAAGTGAATACAGCAATGTTAGCAATGTACAGCAAAGTGAATCAGTTATACATATACATATATCCACTCTTTTTTAGATTTTCCCATACAGGTGATTACAGAGTACTGAGTAGAGTTCCCTGTGCTATACGGCAGGCCCTTATTAGTTATCTATTTTATATATAGTAGTGTGTATACGTCAGTCCCAATTTATCCCTCCCCCCCACCCCGCTTTCCCCCCTGGTGACCATAAGTTTCTTTTCTACATCTGTAACTCTATTTCTGTTTTGTAAATAAGTTCATTTGTAGCTTTTTTTTTTTTTTTTGCGGTACGCGGGCCTCTCACTGTTGTGGCCTCTCCCGCTGCGGAGCGCAGGCTCCGGACGCGCAGGCCCAGCGGCCATGGCTCACGGGCCCAGCCGCTCCGCGGCATGTGGGATCCTCCCGGACCGGGGCACGAACCCTTGTCCCTCGCATCGGCAGGCGGACTCTCAACCACTGCGCCACCAGGGAAGCCCTGTAGCATTTTTTTAGATTCCACATTCAAGCGATGTCATATGATGTTTGTCTTTCTCTGTCTGACTGAACTTCACTCAGTATGACAATCTCTAGGTCCATCCATGTTGCTGCAGATGGCATTATTTCATTCTTTTTTATGGCTGAGATATTCCATTGTATATATGTACCACATCTTCTTTATCTACTCTCTGTCAATGGACATTTAGGTTGCTTCCATGTCTTGACTATTGTAAATAGTGCTGCAATGAACATTGGGGTGCATGTATCGTTTTGAATTATGGTTTTCTCTGGATATATGCCCAGGAGTGGGATTGCAGGATCATATGGTAGCTCTATTTTTAGTTTTTTGAGGAACCTCCCTACTATTCTCCACAGTGGCTGTACCAATTTACATTCCCACCAACAGTGCAGGAGGGTTCCCTTTTCTCCACACCCTCTGTAGCATTTATTGTTTGTAGATTCTCTGATGATGGCCATTCTGACCGGTATGAAGTGATACCTCATTGTAGTTTTGATTTACGTTTCTCTAATAATTAGTGATGTTGAACACCTTTTCATATGCTTTTTGGCTATCGGCATGGTCTTGTTCTGAAGTGGATGTGTTTTGTGAGTGAAGGATTCAGGAAACAGCCAAGGAAGATGTGATCTTTTCTCAAGATCCTCTGTACTCTCCAGCCTTTGTCAGCGAGGGAGTTACTGGCATGGGTGGGGCCACCCCCAGACGTCACAAGACACTTAGCAACACTGCTCTGCCCATTAAATGCCAGGAGCTCTCGCCATCACCCTGACACCTGAAACACGGCTCCCACATTTCCAAATCCTCCCTGAGGAGAGGTGAGGGAAGAGGGTGAGCCCAGGGGACAGAGGAGCAGCCTTCTTTCTGTAAACTGGGGGCAGCCAACCCATTATTTCACTCAGAATCCTGACTAAATTGTCCAACACATTTTTTAAAATTAATTAATTTATTTATTTAGTTTTGGCTGCATTGGGTCTTTGTTGCTGCACGTGGCTTTCTCTAGTTGTGGCGAGCGGGGGCTACTCTTTGTTGTGGTGCACTGGCTTCTCACTGCGGTGGCTTCTCTTGTTGCGGAACATGGGCTCTAGATGCATGGGCTTCAGTAGTTGTGGCTCACAGGCTCAGTAGTTGTGGCTCGCGGGCTCTAGAGCACAGGCTCAGTAGT
The DNA here is from genome assembly GCF_003676395.1 of Aethalodelphis obliquidens. Taxonomy (NCBI): domain Eukaryota; kingdom Metazoa; phylum Chordata; class Mammalia; order Artiodactyla; family Delphinidae; genus Aethalodelphis; species Aethalodelphis obliquidens. The sequence goes on from NW_020837974.1 coordinate 12,547,309, forward strand.
TGTGGCTCACAGGCTTCGTTGCTCCGCGGCATGTGGGATCTTCCCAGACCAGGGATTGAGCCCGTGTCCCCTGCATTGGCAGGCGGATTCTTAACCACTGCGCCACCAGGGAAGTCCCAGTTCAACACATTTTGGAAAGAGAAGAAACGTTGGTCCCCAAAGGAGGCGCCTGACCCTGGTCCAGTACGTTGTCACGTGTTAACCCAACTACACCGGCCATTTATGCATCTGTGTCACCGAATAGTCACAGTGCAGTGAGACTTATACGTTTTAGGTCTAGAACTAGATTTACAAGTCAGTAAACTGTAGTGCGAGCCTGTGTGTTTATGATGATCCATGTGTAGGACACAGACAGTTTGAAAATTGGCCCAAATGCAGAGAACATTTTCACTATCAACAACACTACCAACAAAGAATTACTTTTTAAGAACACGTTTCTTTTTTTTTTAATTTTACACCGACCATCCCCCCTCTGCTAAACAATCCCCCCTCTGCTTGTCTGTTGAACTTAGTTGGCAATGACTTTCTAATGAAAACAAAACCTATTTTGAAATTTTCAGTCTGAGATTTTCATTAATTTGAGGTCATGAATTTTTTTTTGGAATTGTCAATCCCAATCTCCCAGTTCATCCCATCACCACCACCACCCACCCCCTGCCACTTTCCCCCCGTTGGTGTCCATACGTTTGTTCTCTACATCGGTGTCTCTATTTCTGCCCTGCAAACCTGTTCATCTGTACCATTTTTCTAGGTTCCACATATATGCGTTAATATACGACATTTGTTTTTCTCTTTCTGACGAGAAGTCATGAATTTTAAGCTCTGTTATAAAAACCTTTTAATGCTTTCCTCTGTATGTAGACACTTTCTCATCTGCCCCCTTGCATGTTGCTGTACGGAGGTTGAGTACATAGATTTGTCGTCAATTAAATATTAAAGCGTTATAGACTGTTTTTATTTCCTTCGGTTTGTTCTCCCTCTTCCAGCACCTAATAGCCTCATGCACAGGCTTTAAAGGGAGGCAGGTTTAGAGAATTTTAATGCAGAGAGTTTACGGGAATGGGGCGAGTGGAGCCGCACTGACCCCGTATCACACCTTTGCCACACAATCGCAGGCTTCTGTTGAAACTATTCTGGAAGATATCTATTCTCCCCAGAAGCTGTCCTGCATTGTCAGTGAAAAGGTATTAGGTGCAGGTGTCAAACATGACTAATGAGGCATGAGGAGTCGACAGCAAAATAACAGAGATTAGAGGTACAGAGGACTTGTGACTGAAGTGTGAATAGCAGTGTAGATGTGTGACTGACACAAAAAAGAGGGAGACAGCCTCGGAGGAGCAGTGCCTATCACGTTTGTGCAAAGGACGGGCAATTTCAATTATTGGGTTGATATCTCCTCATACGCTGTGGCGGGTGAGGAAAAAAAATCTCAATTGTTTTTTCTCTTTAAACGATGAGCTTCCTGCAAGTGTTCAGGCTTGGCAACAAAATTCCCAAAATCTTCTAAGACAAGCCAGAGTCACCTTCTGCTGTTTTTCAGATTCACACAACTTGTTTTATTGTCAGACAGGACGGGACGTGTTTTGCTCATTAACTTTCCTTGTCATCAGAACATCCTGGTAATAGTGCTGTGTCCACGGGCGTACACTTCCCTCCAAGCTAATCAAGTTGTATACATTAATTGCGCACAGCTTTACGTGTGAAAGAGAGACAGTGCAGTGTTCTCTTACTCAGGGGCCCACACGGGCTCTGATTGGTGTATCGTGCCTTCCTGAAGCCTGTATTCTAAATGGAGGAGACCAAGAAAACATATCAAGAAGAGTACCATTAGGTGTGTCAAAGGCGACACCTGAGCAGAAGGACACACTGTAGCAGTTGGGAGATTCCAAGGGAGCTGCCAGGGCCCGAGGCTCAGACTCCAGTGAATCATGTGACTTCGGGGCGGTTTTTTTTTTTTTTTTTTTTCTTTTTCTCTAGTGGCTCTGCAGAGCCTGACTGGGCCTTCACCCTGTCGGTGCTCACTGAGTGACCATCATTGTATTTTTATTTGTTCATTAGCCTCAGGCGAGACTACCAAAGAGATGAATTTTAAGAACTGCCTTGCTGGGTAAGAAGCAGGCGTCTAGGCAAGAAGGAAGAGAGAAGCAGAAGCAAAATGAAACCAGGTGGGGGATGCTTTCCTCCCCCAGTCCTTTTGCCAGTTCTCCCAGAGCAGAGACAGAGATGAAGTTAACGTGAAGAATGTTGATCCTCTTAAAAGCGGCTCCAAACGATAGACCCAGGACAGGTTTCTAAACAGCTGTGATTCAGATTAGAGGCAGGGACTTGATGTATTGCCCCCATTAGCAAGTGTCCTAATGGAAAGGGCCTGCACTTCTCTGGGTCCCATCTGAATTAAACAATTGGAGTATTTTAAATCAAGGGTCATAAGTGTCAACAAGATGAAGAGCTTTGCCTCTTGATTAAAAGAGGCCTGTAAGTTACTTAGGAAGTTCTTGTTGGCACGAGCTGCACCATGGTGGCTTTTCTGAAGCACTGTTTGTGTTTTGGGGTTTTTTTTTTTTAACTTGATTGAAGTATAGTTGATTTACAATGTTGTGTTTAATTTCTGCTGTATAAAGCATCACGACACCCAGGGTAAGTCCAGCTGTTGTCCCAAGGAGAGATCAGGAACCTGAGACCAAAAATGCAGCTGGAGAATTTAAATCACACACTCTTGGGAAGAATTGAACGCACGGACCGTGGGTTTTGGGAGCAGCAGTGCCTCTCAGATTTCTCTGCCAAATTATCCCCATGGCGGTGATCACATCACATCATCCCGAGCAGGCTGGGATGGGAACCCAAGTGGTCCACTTGCATTTCCACGTTTGTGTTTGCCTCAGTGTCAGTAATGTCTCAGTTATCTATCAGGTTAATTGCCAACCCCTCCTTCCCAGTCTTAAAGTCAAGCTCCAGGACCAGACACTGTCCCTGAAATTGGTGTCCCTCCAGGCATAGCGCCTTGCACCCAGTTTGTGAAGCACCGGCACAGCAGGCGCCCCCAGAGCCCCACATGCAGTCTCGCATCCAGCAGCGTCCCTTGAGTGTCCTTTCACCCCTGGGCCTGAAGATAATGCTGACGTCACAGTCCTAGCGGAAGGCTGCAGACTTTCCAAGAATAAAAGGAGAACAGGAGGGGGTGCGCAGGGGGAGAGCAGAGCCTCAGCAGCAGTAGTGAGGGCGACAGCGTCTGGAGCAAGAGGCAGCAGATGTCTCTAGGTAGATGCCCTTATGGCAACTCTTCTGGAGAGAGAGGAAAATCCCAGTAATAATAACAGGGTTACAACAAATGAAAATTGGAAAATAAACAGATGGAACATGCCTCATAGTTTAGCTTTTATCATCAGTAATTCTGAATCTGCAAGTGAATATGGCAAACTGTAGTTGAAACCATCTGCCTTTCACTTTAAGATCCTGTGTGGAATCCTGTTCTCCACCCAGGGGAGAGTCGGGGGAGGCAGGAGAGGGAGGAAGAGGGGGAGAGAATCATTATTCTCAGCTGTCCTGTCAAAACAAACATGGGATCGCACCTCGTGGAAAGGTCAAGTGCAGATGGACACCATCCATCTCTAGAGACTGGAGTCAGCAGACGTCACCCACTCTGCTCTTTCCGGGCTCGGGAGGACCCCTTCTGGCTGCCCTTCTGATTTCATGTGTAAGCACCTTAAAGGCAGGCTCCCTGTTTCTTCTCACAGTCTGGGATGGGCATCCGGTGTTTAATCTATACGGGGAGGATTAACTCAACTCAATGCGCGGTCCTCCCAGACCCTGCTGCATTCCTCTCTGTCTTTAAGTATTTTGGAGGCTTAGCTGTGGTCCCAAACTGTGCTGTGGGTATGGAACGCCACGAGAGGAGGGGAAAGAGATCTTCCTGCCACAGGGAGTTAGAATCTGGTGAAACTGGAATCTCCAAGACAGGAGGCTGCTGATTCTGGGTGATTCCCAACCCAAATCAAACCTTGTCTTAACCACCCACTTTTTGAAAATTAGCTTTTTATTCAGAAGGCAGTAATTATCACAGCCTTCAGGAAATACATTTAAATGGCAGGTCACCCACAAACTCAACTTCAGCCTGTTGTACCTCACGTGCCCCCTTTCCCTAGACTAACCTGAGAAGCAGAATGAAGCTTTTATCACTTAGCAAATTGTTTCATCAAGAATACTATATGTGGGCTTCCCTGGTGGCGCAGTGGTTGAGAGTCCGCCTGCCGATGCAGGGGACGCGGGTTCGTGCCCCGGTCCGGGAAGATCCCACATGCCGCGGAGCGGCTGGGCCTGTGAGCCATGGCCGCTGGGCCTGCGCGTCCGGAGCCTGTGCTCCGAAACGGGAGGGCCAAAAAGAGAAAGGCCCGCCAACCGCGCAAAAAAAAAGGCCAAAAAAAAAAACTAAAACATAAAAACTAACCAAAACTATCTAAGGGGGGTTTCTGAGAAGTATGTGTGTGTATGCACACGGGCCCGTGTGTCCCCAAATACCAAGGTATTCCAAAAACTTTTAATTTTTTAAGTGTTGACTACTGTTTGTTCATACCCCAGAGGTGTTAACAAGCAGTGGATTGCTGGTGACAATCACACTGTCTCCAGCACTTGCAGCAGAAGCCTTGATTTAATCGAAGAGCTGTCATTTATTATTCTGTTGTGCAGTTCCAGGGGGGTAGCTAGCTGATCAAGCTCTGACTCCTGGGAGCAGAGGGCTTCCTTGTTGTTGTTGTTATGTCTAAATCCTCAATACAAATTGCAGTATTTCTGGGCTCCCAGCGGGACCCATTAGAGCCTGTGGGGCATTAACGATCATTAATAGTGCTGTCGGAGAGAAAGGGGATGGGGGGAGGGAAGGCAAGAAAGGGAGGAAGACGGGAGGGAGAGGAGGGGGGTGCAGAAGAGTAGCCAGGGAGTTGTGTAGCTTTTGCAGAAATGGAAAATTAATACATCTGCTTTGTTCATAGCACCCAATGTTTGATGTGAGTTAGCAGGCATCTTTAATTAGGTGGGTTAGTACCAGCCAAGTATTTACTTCCCTGTATTGAAATCCTTCCTGTGGCTCAAATCCCACTTGCCCTTCCTCATCCTTTTCCCTACCTCCCCCATGTCTTCCTCTCCCCAAGTCAGCCTTAAATCTCCAACTCCAAAAATGAAACAGAAGGGGACTGAGGAGTGGGGAGAGTGATTCCCCTCAAAACAGCGCGTGCACACACACACGCACGTTACAGCTGTAATTTACTACCTTGCCTGTGATATCCCATTAACTGTGATTCCTTTTAAAGTGTTTAAATGTATAGTAATCAGGTAGAAATGTTTTAATCACTTACTAACAAGCTTACTTACCAGGGCTGTGAAGAGAGGCTTAGGTATTAATTAGGATAACATGCTAATGTTTGCATTTTAGGTCTGCTACTATTGTGAGCCAGAGGACCCTGACCTGGGGTCCTGTTCAGAACTAAAGCCTTTTTCAGGAATCTTCCTTCTCTCACAATCCCATGTCTATACCAGACTGACTCACCTTTGCTTCCTTAAGGTTGTATGTTTTCCTCCTTTCTCTTCATTTTCCCTTTGAATCTCAGATTCTTGAATTCTAATCTTCTATCATATTCCCAAACCACAGAGAGGAATTTTTCTGAACTAATGATAGGTATGCATTCCGTGTCCCTTCCTTTCTTCACCCCAGCACTGCATGCCCGTGGAGCACCAGACACTGTACTTGACACAGGGACTGCAGTGGAGAGAAGGAGAACCAGGGCATTCTTCCTGCCCTCGTGGAGCTTCTGCTGTGGCGGGAGAGGAATCCCAGAGTCGTGTAGCGTCACAGCAGTGGTGCACAGCAGAGACGCAGGGGCTACGAGGAACTGTAAGGCACTCTGACCCAGGGAAGGTTGGGGGAGATTCCCTACAGAAGCTCCAGGTGAGCGGGATAAAGGGAAAGCAGGTTAGCAGTTACTTTGTTCTGCTCCGTGAGCTGTTTTTCCAAGAACGAATTCAGCTGCTCCTCACACCAAGCCGAGAGCGTAAGAAGGATTCTCCGGTTTACAGATGAGGACACTAAGGTTTAGAGGAGATGAGCTGCCTGTCGTAGCCGGTGTAAAGCCCGCGGCACAGCTCCTGGCTAAGTGACCCCGGGGGCTGAGAGCTTGACCCTTGGAAGGTAACTCTTCCATTTGCTCTTTTTCACCTCTTTTGGCATCTTTGAGCCCAGATAAGCCAGGCCATGTAGCTCTCACGCAGGCCTCAGAGTGGGGTGTGTGCTGCACCCATGGCAGGGACAGACGCCTGGCTTGCTGGGGCTTCCCAAGTTAGGCAAGACAGATACCAGAGAAGTGAGTAGGACCCTCAGTCCATGGTCTCCAGTGTGGAAGAAATACGACATTTCTTTGCCTCCTTAAATTTTCTGCTGGCGACAGCACTCCTGAAGGGAACTTGAACTTGAGTAACTCCTGGTGCTCCATTTATCCTCAGAGTTGTGTCCGGGGCCAGTGTCCTACCACTTGCCAAAGGATTTTGAAGTCTGGAAGTCCTCTGTGCTCTGTGTCCCCCAGCTCACTATCAGGACACTGCTCACCCCAGTCTGGGAGCCGGGGATGGCTTTTATTCCTAGGGTCTTGCTTCCTCCTGTGGGCTGCCCCCTAAAAAGGGCCTGAGTCCCTGGTGCTCTGAAAACAGCCTCTCCACCCCAGGTGAATCTTCTCTAGGCTTAGCGAAGCCCCTCCCCATCCCTCAGGCACTAGCATTCTGACCTCACGCTTGATCTTCCGTGTTCAAATCGAGTTCGGTGGCCTTTAAACTCCGCGCCACAATGATTAGCAATGGAAGAAACCTAGCTTCCTTTTCCTCTAGAACAAAGTGTGGGGAAACACTTTCATTCCTTGTTTCCAGTAACACAGTGGTTCTCAAAGTGTGGTCCAGGTATTCAGGGGGCAGGAATCCTTAAGACCCTTTCAGGAATTCCACAAGGCCCAAACTACTTTCGTTGTAATATGGCGTTATTTGCCTTTTGCACCTGCCCTCATTCTCTCACATGTAGAGACATTCTCTTTTCATGTACAGTAGAGTTTTCCAGACACGTGATTGAAACAAATTGAATGCAAAAGCAGATGTGAGAATCCAGGTGTCTTCTACTAAAACAGACATAAGATTTGCAAAAATGTAAAATAACGCTACTCTTTTGACTAATTTTTTTATTCTGGAAAATATAGTTATTTTTAATAAAAATATTATTTTTATTAAAATATGTTTTTGTTAAAGGGTGATAGGTTTGTTATTTTTTAATGAATAGACATTTTACAATCTTTTCAGTTTGAATTTTTAATAAGATACCTATCAGCAGATATAACACACATAAACAGTAGCTTTTTAGAAGCCCTCAAAAAAGAGTGTAAAGGGGTCCTGAGGCCAAAACACAGAAAGGGAAGAAAAACCAAAACCGTTAAATTTCTGTATAAAACCAGCCTTGCCACATTGACAATTTCCAATTTGGATTGTGTCATCCAACGAGAGGAGGAGTTATTTGGACACTTTTGCCTTTTTCCTTTTTTCTTCTTCAAATCTGAAGAGTCCATCAGAAAATAGCCCCCTAAACCCAGGTAATCACACACCCCAGTTTCCCCGGCACAGTCCCAGCTCATGTGTCTTTTGTGCCGGCATAATAAGAGGCTCCCCCTTTGACTCTCAAAGGTGTCCCAGTTTGGTTGATAAATTATAGGTCAGCCCACCTGAACCCCCCTCAACTTCACGAGCTTATAAATGACAAAGTAACCTACCAATCTTTCTGTAATTCAGAGAGTTAAGAAGGAGCTCCATTTGGATCGATTGGCAGGATGTGGCGGACGGCGTGTGCTTCTGTGTGACCTTCCTCTTCCAGCTCTGAGTGTGGGGCTCCACGGTCTTCTCAGCTGGCCGCTGGGCGGTCAGGTCTTCCCCTTCAAGGTAGCGGTGAAACAGTGGACCACGTGCTCAGAGAGCTCATCAGCAGCTAGCAGTTCAGATGACCCACATATCCATTTGATATTGGCGACACAGAGGCGTTTGCAGGGCTTTTTCTGGACATTGCTAAGCCTGCTGAGTCTAAGATTTCAAATGCTGTTTTGAGCTACTTGATTCAGAGGTGAAGCCAGACCACTTGGAGAGAAGTGTGAAATTCTTTGGAGATCAGGGTCTGAAGCAGCCCACGAAAAGCCTTCTTTCCTTCCCCCTCCTCAGTGGGAAAATGTCCATTCTTCTCATGATGTTAGCTGTCAAGATTTGGGGTGTACTTGAAATGCACCCCCCCCCAACAGAAGGCCGAGATCTTTGTTAAACAGGAAACTTCTCTCTCTCAGGTTCTGGGCCCAGGAGCACGGAAATTGGAATTCTTTTTAATTGACCATATGGTTAGTTCTGTGGCTTTGTGAAGCTGTAAATCAGTGGAGGTGTAACCCAGCACAAATGTCACCAGAGGAAAGAATTTCCTTTGGCTTTTCCTCTTGTTACTTTCCAAAACTCACTTTTTAAAAAAAATTTAACCCATGCAGCTTTTGCTATATTATAGACATCGGTGGGAGGTAAGGGAGGCCACACAGTCTTGGACAAGTGAGCAGGGATCTATCAGGTGGATCCCGCAGTTTCAGCCACATTCTGAGAGCTCGCAATTTGGCTTTTGCTGGTGCCGGCAGTTACAGAAGAGGCCTACTCAGCTTTAAGCACTCAAGTGTTGATGGACAAAGTGCTAGTTTAACAGATCTGTGTAATGGGGAACAGGTGAATAAATACAGAATTAGTGCGCCCTTCACAGTAACAGCCTTATTATCACATGTTATGTGGGGTTTTTGCCTCCATTTGACAACTTGGGTCGTATAAAAAATTTTAAGTAACGCAACATGGAGGAAACCCTTCATAACAAAGAATTGAAACAATTAATCAAGATTTATAAAATCTCTGGGTGGCTGTGCTCTGTCAACCCAAGTGGCTCTTTCTGATCAGGTCCACAGCCTCCTAAATGAATAAATGAAGAAACAGCCCCAGAAGCCACAGCCTCCATAAGAGGCACAATTGTTCTCCATAACTGGAGACAGCAGAAGCCTGGGCCCAAGGAGCATTCCATTATGAGAGGGAGGATGGAATAAAGGGACAGTTTTGAGTCTGCTCAGCCTGGAAGGCATGTTATTTATCCTCCCACCCTCAACACGATGCCCACACCCAAAGCCAGCCACACTGATGAAGCTTATTCCGCTTGTAAATGGTTGCTGTAATCCACCTTTTGCTTTTAGGGGAGTGTTTTAGTCCTGGCCTAACGCCCTTATTAAAAGGAAGCGCTATTGAGGAAGAGGTCCGCTACTTTTCCTTTGAGTCGCCCTACAATGTATGGATTTGTTTTACAATTTTTAAGCTATATAAATCACGTGCTCCACACATATCCTTTTGAAAGTTGCTTTCTTAGCAGCACATTATGTTTTGCATGTTTATCTGTTTTAAGTAGAGCTCCAGTTTATTGTAACTGCTGTATATTATTTCATGATACGGATAAACCCTGCTTTATTAATCAGAGCGTCTCCCATTTTTAGTAGTAGGAAGAATTCTGTAATGAAGC
>NW_020837974.1:12559403-12596000 GCF_003676395.1 Aethalodelphis obliquidens
GATTTGTTCACTCAGCAAATACATAACAGAGATCAAAAGAGAGCCTAGGTCCTCTTAAGCCTTGACTAGGACTCTTTCTTCTATATATGCCAAGCTCTGTGAAGCACCCAACGCCAGGTAATTCCCAAGAGGGCTCCCTCAGCAACTGACTGACCTAGAACGGCAACTAGAGGCAAGTCTGAATGGGTTTTCGACATTGGTACAGTGGGTTTGGTGATCAGATTAGTGGACTCCTGCCTGAATCTTAGCTCACAGATCCCAGCTACCGTCCCATGTTTGGTATCTCTTCTACCCGGGCAAGAGCCCCAGTTGGGGTTGACAGCAGTTAGTAGAGAATCTACAGGAGAAGCAACTGGAACCCTGTATTGCTGGGTATCTTGCATAGGATCTGTGTCCAGCTAAGCTAGTGATAGAAATTGCTCACTTTCCCAAGCTTTCAAAGTCATAGATCAATCCAGAAAAAATACAGAAATGGAAATAAATGAGAGTTACACATCTTATTTAGCAAGTGAAAATAGAGCCATTGGGGGAGATATTTTCTCTGTGACATGCTGATAAAATACTTGAGTCACCAATACCTTTATTTGCTTCCTCGTTCATGTCAACATCTTAATGTGAAATATAATAACAGCACACATTTAGAAATAATCTGGCAAAGCCTGAACCAAATTTATTTTCATGTCCTTTTTTTATGCTTCAGGCTAAGTCTCCAAATGTGCTTTTAAGGGTATTTCTCACAATGTGTGTTTTGATAGGATTGTCGGATTGAAGTACAGCATTTGGGGGCAAGCAGGGTACAGAAAGAAGTTATATGAAAGTTGAATAAAGACTAGGGGGGTTTATTGTTGATTTTCATAATTCTGCTAAATTATGTGGTCAGAGAGGGGTAACGAAGAAGCAGCACTGTGGAGAAGGTCGTGAGCACCTCTTTTCACACATATGGTTACTGCTTAGGGACTTTTTCCCGTGAGAAAAAAAACTCCAAATACTCAAAGCCTTTACTGGCCCTGTTTGCTTTTTCTTTTCCATCAACTCCATATCTTTTTCCCAACTGAAAATTCTTGGGAACCTGCAGTATCAAATAAAAAGGGTGGTATCAACTAGGTCATGAGGAACTCTGGGATTCAAAGGACATGCCTTTGGAAAGATGAAGGACAAACTCTAATAGAGTTAAGGAACATTTCAGGTTTGTTGGTTCAACCACTCTTGGAAGAACAGGACTCATGTCTTTCTTTTTGACCAGAAGTCGCACCTTTGAAAGGGAGAGCCCTTCTGAGATTTTAATCTGGTGCTGCATCGCTTTTTTGGCGGGGGTGGGGGGGCTGTGCTACGAGGCTTATACGATCTTAGTTAGTTCCCCGGCCAGGGATCAGGGATGAAACCCAGGCCCTTGTCAGTGAAAGCTCAGAGTCCTAACCACTGGACCACCAGAGAAGTCCCTGGTGCTGCATCCTTTAAAAATATGTTGGATAGAAGGGAGAGAGTGGCATGGACATATATACACTACCAAATGTAAAATAGATAGCTAGTGGGAAGCAGCCGCATAGCACAGGGAGATCAGCTCGGTGCTTTGTGACCACCTAGAGGGGTGGGATAGGGAGGGTGGGAGGGAGACGCAAGAGGGAGGAGATATGGGGAAGAAACTAACACATCATTGTAAAGCAATTATACTCCAATAAAGATGATAAAAGAACTATGTATGTTGGATGGAACTGATGGTGAGCAGATGCCACAGCCTTTCTCCCCAGGCCAGCCTTGGTGTCTGAAACCAATCACTCTATCACAAGATGAATAAAAGCTATGTCTGAATGCCACTAAAACCAATTAGAATTTAATAGAGAACAGAAACACAGTGTTAACCATGGTGAACTAACTTTAATATAAGTCCCAGGGCTCAAGAGCAGGCATAATGGCTTGACAAAAACAAAACCTTTTATGGATAGCTTCACATCCCGTATGCTACACCCAACAACTCACTTAGATAAGCAGTACGGAGCTTATCCCTCTTTTACGGAAGGGGAGAAATTGAGACTTAGAGAGGTTGTGACTTGCCTAAGGACACAGAAAGTTGGCGACATTGGCAGGGTTCTACTGTATCACTCCACTGACTGTGACCAACTTTGACCCACTTAGGTGTTCTCATCAGCTGTCCATGAGGAAGGCCGAAGAAAGAATTAGAGTAGGGATGAATTGCCAAAAGAGGCTGTTGACTGCATTATTTTTTTAAACTTTATTGAGATGTAATTTACAAATTATAAATTTGATCCATCTTAAGTTTACAATTCAGTTCTCTTCATATAATGGATACAAACCCTTTTAAGGTACGTGATTTGCCAATATTTTCTCCAAGACTATGACTTGTCTTTTCATTTTCTTAGTGGTGTCTTTTGAAGCCCCAGTTATCGATTTTGATGAAGTCCAATGTATCAATTTTCTTTTGTGGTACATGCTTTTGTCGTATCTAAGCAATCTTTGACCAATCCAAGGTCTGCTTATCCTTCTGTTTTTCCAAGCCTAGCAGATGCTAGGTGTTTGGTCAGCGAATGGATGAATGAACATGTGTCCCTAAACTTCACCCTAGTACCTTAAATGAAGAACAAGTTCCCAGGCTCTGTATTCTCCGATTCTGAAATGAGGGTTCTTGTACGTATCACCCTCAGCTCATGTAGGCATTTATTCTGAAGGCTGATGGAGACGTGATGGCAAAGGACTATAGTATGTGAAGCACTAAAAGGAAGAAATGTTGAAGGCAGGGAGTGAACACCAGTCACATCACAGTGACAGCCTCCTCGTGGGGGGCAGTTGGCGTACCACGTGAGACCAAACATCTCTGTAGGTCAGATCAGTGTTTCCCAAGGGGGCTGAGTCATCTGCAGCTCTGGGACACCTACCGGGCTCTGTGGGAAATCTCTCACAATCCTTAGACTCTAGTGTTTTGATGATGCCGATGGCTCTTTGTTCAGCTTTTTAGCTTTTGTCAAAATATATTACCTACACTCTTGACTTGGTCATACCTACAAAATACACTTTCATCTTTACCTTATACTAGATCACTTTTTCCAGTGGGCTTTGGTTAGGACATGAGAAGGCACCTATAGGCAGACTTTGATGCAGTGCTTTACTACGATGCAAAGAGGGGAAAAATAAAAGTTCCAGCCTTAGATCTCTAGCATTTGTTATTTTAATCTTATCATTCTCCTTTTAAATGGCCCATTAGAGTAGAGATTCCTTGTTGCAGTTTGGAGTCAGATACACGTGGGTATGATTCTGCTTTTACTAGGAATTTAATTGCTTGCCCTCCTAAAGCCTCAGTTTCCTCATCTGTAAAATGAGGCTAATAGTACCAAACTTACAGGGTTACTGAGAGGGTTAAGTAAAATAATGTGTGAAATCTTATTACAGTGCTTAGATACAGAGGAACTACAAAACAAGCGATAGCTTTATTATGATTATGATCGTTAGCATTATTATTGCTACAGCTACAATTACTACTGCCAAGAAGAGAATTGCCACTCAAGTAAGAACAACTCAGTAGGCACCGTGTTTAAATGAACAGAGATATTTAGTGCATTCTTTCCTTATTTATACCACTACCTGGTGTCATAAAAGTTCTATGATAGGGCTTCCCTGGTGGCGCAGTGGTTGAGGGTCCGCCTGCCGATGCAGGGGACGCGGGTTCATGACCCGGTCCGGGAGGATCCCACATGCCGCGGAGCGGCTGGGCCCGTGAGCCATGGCTGCTGAGCCTGTGCGTCCAGAGCCTGTGCTCCGCAACGGGAGAAGCCACAGCCCTGAGAGGCCCGCGTACCGCAAAAAAAAAAAAAAAAAAAAGTTCTATGATAGTTTATTAAAAATATACATCAAATAAGTAGCAGTGAACATAGAAAAAATAGTGACCAAGAACAGAAAATAACAGATATGGAAAACTTAAGGATCAATATAATTGCCACAACTGAGCTTCAGATTTGACACTGAGATTCCTGACAGCAAAGGTCAAATTCACTATGAAATTACTCAGAAAAGGAGACCATCATTTCTTCAAGAATAAAGCTTCTTTCCTAGATAACTTTCTCACATGGGACTTTATGTAGTGAACAGTATTCCAACAATGTGTTCCTCACATGCAATAACAGGTTTTATATGACTGCTTCTTCTAGTAACTTCTTTGATAAGAGCAAATGGCATGACATTAAAATACAGTTCAGTGTTGGCAGTTCTGTGTGGGGCTAAAGTCACACGGCCCTAGTGTGAAGCTGTGAGGTGGTCAGGTTTGATCCATGGACAGAATTTAGAGGGTTTGGAAGAATGGATGAACTGCTTGTCCTTCAAATAATCTTTTGTAAATATTGCCTTTCTCAGCTGGGCTTTTGATAGGAGTTGAAGAGCAGACAGTTTGAGATTGTATTCTCTGACAAGAGCCTGGTGTGTTTGTATTCTCTGTCGCTGGTCCAGGGCAGAGCCGTATGCCTTAGAAGTGCAGGTGGTGAGGTTGACACCTTATTGTGAAAATTGGACTCCCGCCCGAACGGAAGGCCATTCTACCTCTCCCTAAGAAGAGCTGTGGGAGTAGTTGCCTGCAGATCCAGAATCAGTTCGGGGGTCTACTGTAGCACTCTTGACCAAGTTCTGGGCCTCAGGTCAGTGGGTTCGAACCACTGGTTAGGGGTGGATCCAGGAGAGAGGGTGATGGGCCGACAAGTTACATCTGATTACTGGAAAGTTCAGCCTACCGTGTCTCTTTAGCATCCTTTGAGAGATACCTACGGGTCAAGAAGCAGTCTATACTGGAAACATTACCTGTGTGGTTCCACGTCAAAGACGGTGAATCATTGCTCTAGTCTGTGTGCAGAATGTTTCCAGTCTAGGTTCTAGCTGCCCACACTCTGCCAGCAGTAGAAACTCTGTAACTCCTTCACAAGGTTCGAAGTTACATAATTTCTTGGTAGACCCAGCAGATCAACTAGCTCCAAAATTTTCCCTTAAGAAATTAAATGAATGAATCTGCTCAGTGAAGTTATTTGAACAAGCCAATTACATGTGGAGGCAAGTCTACTATTTCAGTTTGCTGTAGTTACTACATTCTTTCTGACCACAGATGCCAAGACCATTTATCTGTTGACACTACTTTATGTCAGGGTCTATAAGGAAGAACTGTGATGGGGAGAGAGAGAATAATAAACAGAAAGGAACCGTGGTGACGATCCAGGGCAGTCTTGGCGTTTTCCCGAGGCCTGGGAGAGTGGCGTGAAGACTTTTTCCACCATGTGGCAGCTCAGGTGTGTGTACGAGGGGGGATCAGATAAAGAGTGAAAGTGGCTGTTGGGCTTCTTGGCATCCAGGGGCCACATGAGCATCACTAAATGTTCAGCTTGTTCCAGTCTGGGCCTGTGTGCTGTTAGCTGGCGGGAGAGCTCTGGGCTGCAAAAAGAAACGGCCTGAACCCGGAGGTCACTTCTTCCTTACACAGGGGAAGGGGGTGACCAGGATGCCCAGAAAACCCAAAAGCACAAGGGCAGGACTTTGTGCCTTTGTTGTGTGACGCCGCCCAGTTTCTGGGCTCTCCAGACAGCTCCAATTCTCCTTGACCATTATCCCAGTTCATTAAATGTTAATGGGTTGTCAACATAGGAGGAGTAATCCCCTGAAGTGCCTTTAACGTGTTTTATTCTTCCTCTCAAATAAATGATTCACATCAGTAAGAACGGCTCAATAGATGGTGTCTGCGAAAGCGGGGGCTTTCTCCTGTAGTTTACAGCCCCGTGTGGGCACCTTGATAAGATCTTAAGTAGAGCAGCGAAACTTTGTACCAGCTGGTCAGTGACGTAGCGATGGGGAAGGGTCTAATGAGTGCACTGGCTTGAGGGCGAGGGCGTTTTCGTAAATCATACTGTTCTTTTCCCTCCTGGTTGGTCCTGCTTATACAATCATAGTATCTTCAAGATGGAAAGGGCCCTGAAGTTATTTTTTCCAGCATCCCATCCTTCAGGGAATTTCTTCCACAGCTTCCCTGGCAGCTGGTCACATAGCGCCTGTCCTTACTTCCGGGGGAGGGGCCTTGCCTCCCTCCTGAGGCACCACAGTTCTCCTAGTGGAAGGTTTTCCTCTTCTCCCATCGGCCTTCACGGTCCCTCTTCCTTCTCAGGACACTTAGTTGTAATCTTTCATTGATTAGGTGGCCTCCCATAAAGACTTGAAGTTCCAGGAGGCCAGGGGCCATGTCCTCTTCTGCTCACCTTTTAGCATAGTGCCTAGCCCAGTGAAGGTGACCCGTGTTCTTTGTTGAATGAATGGAGGGATGAATGCCCTTGAGTTCAGAAATGTCAAAAGAGAACTCAGCAGGAATTCTATGACATGCAAATGGAAAGAGTCTTTTTTCCCAGATACCAGCTATCTGCTCACAATGACTTTAAAGTAGATAAGGAGGAAGGAATGGGGAGAAACACCCAGGAAAAGGTTTTTGAAAGACGAGCAGTGCAAGACTAGTGAAAACCAAGGGGCCGGGGAGATTATCAGTTTGAAACAGAAAGAAAAAGCGCAGCGCGGGTGAAGCCTAGTGACAACCAAGATTAAAAAAATAATGTTTTTAGGACTAGGTACCATTCAGAGCATGGGAAAATCAAAATGATCGTGATTTTTTTTTTTAACCTAACATGGTAAATATGAAATACCAGAAATATCATTGAAATTTGGTGAGACTTTAACAGATTGGAAAAGGGGTTGGAAAGTCTGCCTTGTGGAGGAAAGAGGCTTGCTTTGTGGAGAAGATTCACACTGGAATAGAAATCCACAGAGCAGAGAGAGCAGCCTGCAGGAGAGTATCCAAGTGAGGAGGTGAGGCCTTCAAGCCTCCGGCGACCACAGGAGCCCAGAGGCAGATTCAGGATCAGCTGGAGAGGTGGCCCCAGCCCCTGCTCACGGCGCATCTCCTGGGGAGTGAGGTTCAGGTCCTGCTCGGACCCCCCCCACCCCCACAGGGGTGGTGGGTTTGTGATGCACTACTTCTGGGTCCCTGCCCGGGAGCAGCAGCTCTCCTGAATCCGGTCTCGGAGAAAGACATCACAGTCACCCAGTTTTGTCGCTTCTGTCCTTAGCAGGTCTCTTGACATACCTTCCTTCTGCTACCATAGCTCAGACTGTGACTTCTCTCTTGGGCACCTCCTCAGGTGCACAGCCAACTCATAGGAAGGGGCCCGCCCTTGCACACCAGATCTTTGCTCACTGTCGCCGAAAGCCTCCACAATGTCTGCCCACATCTTCTTGGGGCGTCCTTTCAGACCTTTGCCCCCTTCTTACCAGTCCCATTCTACACAGCTTCCAAGCCTGCTTCTATTCCATCTCACTTCAAAGCTGTCTCCGCGACTGCTCACCCGTCTCCCGGGCCTCTTGCCCGTTGCCCTCTGCACCCCACAGGACTTAACCACCATCGTCTTTATGGGTGTTTCAAAGTTCCTGCCTTCCCCTCGCCCACTCCCCACACCCTCACCGACCACTAAGAGGTCTCGGTCATCCTTGTCACCAGTCAGCCGAGACCCCGGCCCTGGGCTCTGCATACAGGCAGTGCCCAGTCAGTATTTATTGACTTGAATGGGACGCTTCTTGCCCTTTTGATTTATCATGCTTCTCAGCATATTGTCACAGAGTGTGTTTCAGATCATTCCTGGAACTGAGGTCGAGCGAGCTGAGATTCACTCTTTGCTCCCATCTGGCTCCATTTCTCTAGCCGCCTCCTCTCCAGAAATCCATTAAGAGGACAGTGTCTCCGGTGGCCTCTAGAATGCCGTGCACCGGGGCCAGCAGACATCAGCTCATTTTAAAACAGTTGCGGCGCACTCCGGGCTGACTAGGCACGGCCTCACGCTTGAGGCTCCTGCTCAGTGTGGAAGCTAAAATCTCAGTCCCTCCAGCAAAATGTGACGAGCTGTCTGTCCCCTGAGCATTGGAACTGCTCAGTGCTCTTTGGTTTGTCCGTTTGTTTGTTTGTTTTGTTTTGTTTCTTCTTCTGGTTGAACTCCCCACTCATCCCGTCAGTATTTCAAGGGTGTAGTCACTTAGCAGTAGTAAGTAACTGCTCATACTGTTTGCTCAGCAATTTTAGGCATAGGTCAACATAACAGTTACTTTATCAAATCCTAGAAACTCCCCCCACCCTTGCATTCTTTCTCTACCTTTGCTCACCAAGAAAACAGATGGACCTCTTCATCTCGTAGCCGTAGTACAAATGCAATGAAATCAATTTCTCACTTTGCTATACCTATACCACCTCTTCCTTTGTTAAAAAGGGATGTAAAGGAGAAAAAAGAAAACCCTGGTCTGCATAAATAGCACTAAATATAAACAGTGGAAATGGGCTTCTGGGTGTTGAACTGTATGGGGAAGTTGTCGTGGCACCCGAAGCGCCAGTATTCACGCGATACGACCGAACTTGTGACTGCGGCGGTAAGCGTGTTCTCCAAGGTTTGTCTTCCTTCTGGGACAGGAGGCAGTGACGGTGACATCATTTAATCAGTGACATCTAGGTTTAGAATTGGGAGACAGAGTGGGGGTCGGGGGGGAGGGGGGCCCAGAGTTGGGTTTCCAGGCCGAGTTTTGTATTTCCCTGTTAGGAGGCATCGGACCACTCCTAACCCGCCTGCTTCAGTTAGCCTTGTTCTAAGCACGTAGTTTTAAATGTAGAGGATGGGTAATGTAGATAGACCATTAATTCCCTAAAGAGGGCCTGAAGTTCACTTAAATTTAAGGAGCTTTCTGACTGGAATGTGAAATCGATTTCTCTACCAGGAAAGGGTAAGATGATACACTTGCCGTTGTAACTGTCCAGGGGGATAAGTTCCCAGAGCAGTGATGGGCTGCGGGTCAGGATTCCCCAACAAAGGAGAAATCCTGATGTCGGGGGAGGGAGAGAATGAAAACTAGCAGGAAATAGGAAGCCCTGGTCTTCGCCGAGAGGAAAGGCTGGCGGGGGACCCTGGGCAGGTGCTGCCCCGAGCCTGGCGCAGGGGGAGGAGATGAGAGCATGAGCCTTCCTCTGTAGCGGAAGTAAATCAATAGTAAGATGTGTTTTATAGAAGTAACCTGACACGCAAATCACTTCTGTTTCCTAAAGCCAGTGACATGTGCAGAATAAGGCCTCAATTTGGGGAGGCGAACAGGGGTCAACAGTTTGAGTGGTCTTCTAGAACGTGCCGTCTAGAAGGGGAGTGTTGAGCGCCCAGATGCAAAGGGAGAGAAGGGAGAAGCAAGGGTAGGCAAAGCAAAGAGAGGAGGTAATAGCAACCAGAAAACGTCTTTCCAGATACTGTTTATTTGTCGAAAGAGTAACCTCATTCATCAACCGCAGCCACGTGTACACCCCGCCGCGCTTGCCGAAGGAGACGCGGGAGCGCTTCCGAACAGCGCTCTCCCACTAACCCTACAAAAGAGCCCAGAGCCTCGCAGACCCAACACCACAAACACACAGAGACACAAGTGTCTCCTCCTCACAGGCAGACCCTTGAGTGGGAAAGCCTGGAAAACACCAGCACCGCAAACTGAACTACTTTGCCGTTCCCTCCCGAGGCTGTCTTTGCCTCGCCGGAAAAGAGAATTAAAGAACCGAAGTCAGCAAGAGCAGTGTGGATGCAAATATTAAAACCTTAGAAAGTTTTTTTTTAATATTTCACAGTTTACAAAGTCCCTTCACAAACAGTTTTTCATTTGATTCGCACGACGGTCACGTGAGCTAGGCAGAACAGAAAGGTGCTCCCGTTTCACAAGTGAAGAAAGTGAGGCGGCGTTGGAGAGCCCCACAGACCTGGCAGAGCTGTGCTGTCTCGAAGGGGGACGGCACCGAATCCTCCCCTGTCTGTGGCAAGGAGCCTCAAGACACCAGACGAGCCCCAGCCATAAAAGAAATGTCAGATCACACAGAATTCACATAAAGGTACCTGGAAGGGCTCCTGCCCCTCATCCCAGGCTGTCCTCCTTGCTGCTGGCGTATCTGCCGAGTGCCACAGCTTCGGCGCCCAGAGCCCTGCCAGAGAGGACGTGCTGCCGGCCTGCGGGGTGGGGGGAGCGGCTGTGAAGGGGGCGAGCCTGTGGTGGGCGGGGCACGGTGACGGGGTTCCCGGGGGCAGTGATTAAACAGGGCTTTGTATCCATTCAGGAATGGTCTCCAGGACCTCACTTATTTTTGCTGTCCAAATAAATAAATATCAGAAAGGAGAGCCGAGGTCAGTCTAGAAAATTAGAATTTGCTTGGGAGGAAAAATATGTTCTGGAAAAGATAAACAGTAGCTTGCAGTTTCCCTGTTGGAACATTTGTTACAGGGTCCTGGTATTGATCTTTTATCACCCAATTTCCACTGGGAGCCGTGATGTATTACCAGGCCGGGAAGCCCTAATGCAGGGGCATGAATCAGGGAAGGCCCTCGACAGGGTCTTCGGTGAGGCGGCATCGGAGGGGCGGCAGGGTGGCAAGAGGGTGTCGCTGGCTGCAGAACTCCAAGGGGAGTTTCGGCTGTGCTGTATGCAGATGCGTATCCAGGCTGGGGAGTGTTACGGGTTTATGAGGAGAGTGATTAAAATTGTATCAAAGAGCCTTGTGAAGCTTATGGTTCAAGTTAACTGTATGAAGTAAACAGCCCTTAACGGCCTCCTGGGAGCGTGACAGATAGTCCTTGGGTGTTACGGCAGCGTGGTACCGGTGAACGTTCTGGCCATCCCAGACTAATCGCCATCTGTGAGCATGGGTCTCTGGGGATCGTCTGGTGGTTGGACAATCATGGTAGTTAGCATTTTTAATCAGCTTCTGTGCAGCACAGATAGAAACCTTATGCTCAAGCCTTTCTTTTTCCTATCCGTGTAGAATTACTGACGAGGATGATAGCAGCGCAGGCGAGGATTTGGGTTGTGCCTCTGCAAGGCGCATTTTGTGGTTCTCTCCACTCCCTTTTCCCCAGCCCCCAGCCTGACCGTGAAAATTAGCCAGGCCACTTATGGTCACTGCTGTTATCGCTTCTCTTTGCCACTAGCAGAAGAGACCTCAGGGGGAGCGGGAGTTGCTTCTGTGTTCAGCAAGACATGCTGTCTCTGGTCAGTTCCTTTCTCCCCTCCTTTCCCCTCTGACTACCCCCTTCATCCGCACCGCCCCGACCCCTGCTCCAATGCACACTTACCATCAGGCTCTGACATCTTTTTTTCCTGTTGTTTTTCTGGGGAGACACCACTTGAGGCCTACTGTCGGATGCCCTCTAGGCACCAAGGCATGAGGGAAGGTTGGTGGTACCATGCATAGAAGTAGGCAGGCTTGCAGACAGCTGGATCCTGTGATTGGGGGTTAAAGGAGATGGTATCAGTTACCTTTTGTTACATGACAAACCACCCCAAAACTTAGTGACTGTTTTTTACGGCTCACAGCTCTCTGGGTCAAGTGGGTGACTGTGTTTGTCCAGGCCAGCTCGGTTGATCTCTGTTGGCCTCCCAGTCATCTGTGGTCAGCTGGGGTCGGCTGGTCTAGGAGGCCTCCACCTGTGTCTGGTAATTGACAGACTGCTTGGTTTGAGGCAGCGGTCCGAGCTGGGCTGGCTCCTCTCTGCTGCCCGTGATGTCTCATCCTTCAATGGGCTAACCCAGGCTTCAGGCCGTGCGATTGCAGGGCTCCAAGGAGCAGCAAGAGAGACGGGCCCCAGCGTGCAGGTACTTTTCAGCGTTCTCGATGATGTGCCTCTGACCAGTGTAAGTCACAAGGCTGGTCCAGAGTCAGTGTGAGAAGGGACATCAAGGGATACAGGGAGGCATGACCAAATTGGGTGCCGTTTCTTCAACCATCTACCGTAGAGAGGTTAGGGTGCCTTCTCTTCCTGACATTTCTCTACCCCCTCTCATGCTGCCTAGAATTTTCCATTACAGATTTCTTCCTTTAGGTCTCCAAGATGTTTCCATCTTCAAGAGGTCCCCTATTATAGGAAGATGTAATTCCTCACCCAGGGCCTACCCAGAGCTTAGCTGATAAGCTGAGAGCAAGGTGGATACTTGGGTATTGGACGTCAGAGGAAGAACCTGAAAAGGAAAGTGAGAAAGTACCAGAGTGAAAACGAGCTATTCCCACACTCACATCCAGCTACCTAGTAGAAATCTCTACTCTGCTGTTCCAGGGACACATCAAATGCAAAAAGCCTCAGGGCTTCCCTGGTGGAGCAGTGGTTGAGAGTCTGCCTGCCAATGCAGGGGACACGGATTCGAGCCCTGGTCTGGGAGGATCCCACGTGCCGCAGAGCAACTGGGCCCGTGAGCCACAACTACTGAGCCTGTGCGTCTGGAGCCTGTGCTCCGCAACAAGAGAGGCCGCGATAGTGAGAGGCCCGCGCACTGCGATGAAGAGTGGCCCCCGCTTGCCGCAACCGGAGAAAAGCCCTTGCCCAGAAACGAAGACCCAACACTGCCAAAAATAAATAAATAAATGTAAATGCAAAAAGCCCCAAACTGATCTTATCAACCTCCCCCACTTCACTCCCCAACATGTCTCTTCCAGGCACATCAGAAAGCAAATACTGTGCCTGGGCTTGACCTGCGCAGGTGGAAATGAGGGTGGAGGACAGAGGCTTATAGAACAAAACAGGATAGAAAGGGAGTGAAGAGAGGGAAAGTTATTTCATAATCCCATGAAGACTTGAGAGTCTAACGTGGTAATTGATTCCGTCCGCATTTTAAAACAGTGGCTACCTGCCTCCTTTTTGGTTTCTTTTCCTTTTGTTCCCAATTCTGAGCGGGCTGTAATTCCCATTCTTGTAGCTGGGGATGGTTGTGGCAAGAGAAGACCAAAGGGTCAGCCCTCGAGGACAGAAGGCCTGATTCAGCGCCTGCCTCAGTATCTCACTGTCTTCAGAGAAAACAGCCCAAGTGCTGGACCAGCCAGAGAGTAACGAGCCCTCGTTGCAGACAGGAGTCCCCTTTAAATCTACACTCTGCCTCATGGCTGGAGTTGCTGATGAGAGAACCCCGGCTCTGGGCCTCTCAGTCGCCTTCGCTTCTCTCACAAAGGGGGTGTCCCAGGCCGCCCGTAGAATGTCTGCTCCCTTGGCAGAACTGATCTTTTCTGTTCAGCCGTTTCTCACATCCTCTCTTCTGGGACTAAGCTCCTGTTTTAATTCTCTGTGATGGTCAGGCCCTCTTGGCTCAGAGGCAATGCTAAGAGAACAGAGGAAAGCGATCAAGTGCAGAATCTCCGCAGATCCAATCTCACAGAAGGAAAGCTGGGTGCGTCCGTCGCTGTTCTAGCCTAGACTGGAGCCGAAACTCACATCGAGAGCAGCAGGGAGCTGGGTGGTGGTAGCTGCTGCATCCTACCAGACCAGGACTGGCCTTTGGTCGCAGCCGAGCGTGGGAGTGGTGGGCAAGCTTGGCATCATACAGCATCATACATCATACTGGAACCCTGGTTCTGATCGGCTCCGCCCACGTGTTGGTGGCCTTCAGCCTGGAGAGCAGTGAGCGGCGGTGAACAAAGTGAGGCTGTCTTTGTGATGCCAGGGACTGAGAGGCTTGTGGGGTGGGTATTCTGTGGCGCTCAGAGAGACGGCCCACCGACAGGAGATCTCATATGCCCTGCCTGCGAGGCGACAAGCTCCCCGTACCCTGCCTTTAGATCGTCAGTACTGGACAGGTTTGCTAGCGTTCAGCAGAGGCTTGGATGAGTTGGCTTCCTGGTGCCTTCTGTCTGCACCTGTTTAGGAATCCACGCGCCCAAGAGCTGCTTTCTGACGCTGAAAGAGTTGGCACTTTGGGAAAGACCAATGAAGAGATTTCTTTACATTTGAGATTTTTCAGCAAGGCAAACATATGGAAGATGTAATATCTGGAGGTTGCCAGGAATGTGACTTTTTTATTGCTTTTTAAATAGGAACTCAGAGAACAACATTCTACATTTTGTCATTACCCGTGAGCACCTAGCATGAGCATATCTAATGTTGTAATGGTGATGCTGACGGTGATGATTACGATGACAACTGTAATGATGGTGACACATGCTGGCATTTACTGGGCTTATTATGTGCCAGACACAGTTATAAGTACTTCACATGTATTAAACAAACTTGATTCTTACGACAACTTTATAAGGTAGGTACTACAGTAATCCCCATGTTTATATATGAGGAAACTGAACAACCAAGAGGTAAAGGGAGATAACCAAGGTCACATGGCTAATCAGTCAGGACTACGATTGAGCTGGTTTGACCCCAGCGCCTGTGCTCTTTACTGTGCCTGTATGTAGTCAGCAGAATCTCGCTAAGTGATGCCGTGGAGCTGCTGGGACGGCTTCTGTCTGTGCGAAGGGAGATCTCAGTCTGACCCCACAGTGATCCCATCGCGTGGTTTGGTATCGGATGACCTTACATTTAGATTTAGTATGACTCACAAAGAGGTCATCGGACTCCAGGATTTCACAAGCTAGTAAAAAAAAAAAAAGCTCTCTTTCTTAATTTTAAGAGGCCTACATAGGGTTGAGCTGCTCACTTTATGTATTACCAAGAAGAAATTTTTTACATTCTAAATATCATGTATTGAATACTATCACCATTATCTCATAAAAAAAAATATGGTATCGTGGTTAAGGGTTCTGGAGTCAAACAAATTTTGATGATACTGTTGACTAGTGGTCTGTTTGACCTTGGGAAATTTAAATAACCTCTCTGCCTCAGTTTCCTTATTGTAAAATGGAGATGGTTGTAACAGTACCTACTTATTAGGATCATTGGGAGGAGTAAATGAAAGAATGTAGGTAAGGCACTGAGGGCCTGACACAGGGAAGAACTTGATACCTTTTATACCCTTTTTATTATTATTGTTAACACCGCAGAAGCAAGAGATGCATTATTTTAGAATAAGGAGCAATCCTTTACATTGAAACTGAAATTGAAAATTCACCGCACTGCTGTGTTTTTCTCATCTTACTTGGTCCCAGGCCAGGAGTGGTCTGGAAGCCATCGGAAGCCCTACCGACTTAACTAGTCTGCCTGTGTCCTCTCCCAGCAACATGTGCACAGAGCATGGGCCCCTCCCACCCAGGGAGGAGGTTTGTGAGTGAGACGGTAAAGGGCTGTAGGCAGAGCAGTTTGGATCCAGGGAGGATAACATGATGCAAATGGTGTCCGTATGGGAGTTTCCCAAGGTTGAAACTGTCCCAAAGCACAGCACCGAGCCCTCCTCCAGACTCGAGAAGTCATGACTCCTTGTGGCTCCTTTAAAAATAGTTAAGAGCCAAATGGCACCATTAAAAAGAGGCATAGGGCAGGGCTCCCCTGGTGGTGCAGTGGTGGAGAGTCCGCCTGCCGATGCAGGGGACACGGGTTCGTGCCCCAGTCCGGGAAGATCCCACATGCCGCGGAGCGGCTGGGCCCGTGAGCCATGGCCGCTGAGCCTGCGCATCCGGAGCCTGTGCTCCGCAACAGGAGAGGCCACGGCAGTGAGAGCCGCGTACCGCAAAAAAAAAAGAGGCATAACATGAAATTCAGTGCTGGAGAATGCACCTTTGTCCTATTTTAGACTTTCTTAACACATGGGAGTCCATGTAGCCCGACCGCGGTAGAGGAGAGAATCCCATGGCCTTCCTCCTGGCCGCTGACAAACATGTCGAGCGGGTGTGTGGTACACAGAGAACTCCTCGAAGAGACCGAGCCCAGTGATCTGCTGGTCCCACTGCTGCCGCTCCATTAGAAGCCAAGGCCCTTTTTGGTAGAAGAATCAAAAGCGACAGCAGGAGGGAAAGTGGTTTTAACTGCAGAGCATTAGATGCACGTCCATCTGTCTAACCAACCAGCCCCCTGGTCCCCAGACCTCCTCATACCACATCCACATCTCCAGGGTCCCAGTTTGAAACCTGAAGAGGAAACCCAGGCTCTGCCCACACTCAGCATTTCACCCCCTCTTTCAGTCATTTATGTGTTTGGCATTCACACCCAGCCACCTTGGAGAACAAGGACAAACACTCCGGCTTCATTATATGCTGCCCACCCCACCCACCAGTCCTCAGCAAGATTTGCACATAGTAGGTCCTCCGTAAATCTGTGAAAAGCAAAATGAAAGCATTTGATCTGTAACTGAGCTCTGTGTCGCTGCACTCATCCACTCCCAAGCACGACAGCCTTGGGTTTCTGTTGTTCTTGTTGTTGTCGAATCAAAATTTTAGTCTCTCAGAATGAATTCTGTTTTGTTAAAATTAATAACGCACGACGGGCTGTGTTTTTATATACACCCCTGAAATGCATAAAACAATTAGGGAGAAGAAGGCTTCCTTTCCTGGGTCGATTTACGTTATAGGTGTAGACTATCAAAGGTAAACCATGCTTTTCAATAAAATTAAGATTTTCCAGCAAGCCACTCTCTCCATTTTATTTAAAGATCCCAGTGACTCAGGCAAACCATGCCAGTGTTGCTGTGGTGGGAATGGAGGGTATTAGATCTGAGAAAGCTCAAACTTAGCCCACAAGTAAGAAGTAGCAGATGGTAGGGGAAGCACCGTCCAGCTTTCTGTTCTCAAGAGAAATCTAACGGTGCTCAGCTGAGCCATTTCATCACTTCCAGAGAACCCTAAAGGTCAAAGGAAAGAGGAAATGAAGGCAGACGGGAAACTAAGGGAGGGGAGGTGAAACTGAAGTAAGGGAAGCATGTAAATATTTCAGTAGACTGACACAGTGAAGATCGCTGAACAGAGTATTTGGCTCAGGACAACCAGGGCTACCCAGCTGCCTGTAAGAACCCTTTACAGCCATGAAATGTGGCCTTTGTTCTTCCAAAGGGATAGATACAACCTCTGCTGGTTAAAGTAGTAATGATGCTTTATGTCTTCTTTTTTTTAAGTAAATTTATTTTATTTATTTATTATTTTTGGCTGCGTTGGGTCTTCGTTGCTGCACACGGGCTTTTTCTAGTTGCAGCGAGCGGGGGCTACTCTTCATGACGGTGCGTGGGTTTCTCATTGTGGTGGCTTCTCTTGTTGCGGAGCACAGGCTCTAGGTGCGCAGGCTTCAGTAGTTGTGGCACACGGGCTTCAGTAGTTGCAGCATGCGGACTCAGTAGTTGTGGCTCGCGGGCTCTAGAGCACAGGCTCAGTAGTTGTGGCGCACGGGCTTCATTGCTCCGCAGCATGTGGGATATTCCCGGACCAGGGATCGAGCCCACGTCCCCTGCATTGGCAGGCAGATTCTTAACCACTATGCCACCAGGGAAGTCCCTATAGTGTATTTCTGCTTACAGGGTCCTGATTAAAGTCAGAAGACAGCTTCTTAGCATATGAATCTCAGGATACAGGTCAATGGACTTCAAACACCTTGACATAGCAGGAGGCCTGTGGCCTTCTCACACCAGACCTTTCCATTAAGAGGTTCCCTAGTCCCCTCATAGGACGTTCATCCATTCATTCAACAAACATGGGTGAGGCACCTACGGAGTGATAGATATCCTACTAGGTTCTGGGTGAACAAGAGGGGGTTAAGAAAAAAGTCCCTGACCCCTTGGAATTTACCGCTCAGTGAATTCCACTGGCGTACTTGGTGGTATAGCCACATGTGGAATAGCAGACCTAGAAGCTGAAAGGTAGGATAGAGTGAGGAGTGAGATGCTGCAGTGCCTGAGAAACGCCCTCTGGGCCAGCCTCTCTCCAAGGCCTCTCTTCCCAGTGCACTGCTTGTAGGAGTGTTATCGGAAGAATCCACACGTCACGTAAAGGTGAGCACTCCCTGAGGCTCTGTCCTAGGCTCCTGCGGCTTTGGGTTGGGGTGCTGACTGCTGTTGCTTGGGAGGTACAGAGTCACAACGGGGCACCGCACAGCAGATTTGTTTGCTTCTTCTGGATGACTCACTTCCCACCATCTTCAGTTTCTCTTTGCTCTCAGCTACCATGTCGCTGTTTGCCAACAGAAGGTTGTTTGGGGCTTTCTGTCAACTTGAAAGACTTCCTTTTCTCCAGCCAGTTTGGTCTTGCAGATTTTTGTTGTGAAGCCAACAGCCGGGCTGTGAACGGCCCTCGCCCAGCCAGCCCTTCTTTCAAAAGCCCTGTCGAACTAGGTCATCAGGTTGTCAGAGAGTCCTTGTGCAGGTTGTGCTGTGCTGCAACTTCTCATGTATGTTGCCTACGGAATACTAAACTTGTTTCCAAACTAAATAGTTTCCAATGAGTATTGAATGGAGGTTTTTCGTTTGAAATAGATTGAAAACAAGCCATTTCCTACTCCCATTTCAAACAAATTTTGGTCCAATTATTTTCCTTTTTTTCAACATAAAGTTAAATGGACTATTCCGCCCGTCCCTGACTGAGCTGAACCATGATTTCTCTTGATTATGCTTTTATGCCGTGAATCCTAAGGCTCTGGAGACATAATGGACGTCTGTGGGAGGGCGGCAGCAATTTTTAAAATTCTGCCAGTGCTTGTCAGCTCTCACTCTGATGCCTGCTGTGCCAGGAAGAAAGCACCCCACCACCAGCACTGTCCGCCTGTCCCGCGGGGGGCTGGCACGGGGACGGGCCTCCTCTCCACAAGTCTATGTAGGGCATGCACTCAGCCACCAATGAAGCCCAGTTTCCAGCCATCCAGCCCTCCTCCACCCCCCGTTTTCCAGCCGTGAGCTTTTTGTGGTGTTGAAGGTTTCTTTTTTCCTTTCCCAGTCTCATTTTTCTTCATCTCGCTTGGACCGTGGCCTCAGGGAAAAGGGACTCCTGGCGCCCTGCCTTCTCCTGGTCCTTGACCTCCAGCAGCCTAACAAAATGGAAAGTAGAACGCCTCACAGCCCTTCTTCTTGGGTGCTGGGGTTATTTGTTGTTTTGCTTTTTTGGTGGGCGTGGTGGTTGTCATGTTGCATTTGCAAAAGGCCCAAAAAACTCGGGAGAAGAAGGTGCTTCTTGCTACCAGCTTCTGTCTCTGGTCAGGGCAGCTACCCCACTAGCAGGTAAGCAGGGAGTCTATTGGGCAATGCCTCTTAATGGGAACAGCCTCTTTGCTCTCACCCAGCAGTGCCAAGGATTTAAGAAAAAGAGCCCTTCGTGCCAGCTGCCAACCGGGGAAGCACAAAAAGCTTTCTTGGATTTTGGAGAAAGCTCTTTATGCCTGCCCGGAAGTCTTCGGTGCAGGAACCCTCAAGGCTTTGGCTTTGAGGAGAGTGGAAGATGGCCCGCTCTGTTTAATGGCTCCCCCCTTGGGTTTCCACCGATTCACAGTGTTCATTTGGAAGGTGCTCACTTGCTCTCTGCACGCCTTACTGGGCTCACACCTTCCTGCTAATACCCTGCAGAGACGCACCACCGACTTGTTCCGGTGAGGCAGACACATCTCAACTCAAAACACCACTCACGCTCTCCCTGCCCAACTCTGACTGTGGTGCACCTGCCAGCCTCTTCCTGGAGCCCTGACTAAATAAGGTGGAGTGTGGAGGTGACAAGTGGCTTTGTCTACCATTGTACACGTCTTCAGTATCACCAGGAGGAGGTGATCTGGCCTCTGCCTGAACCTCCTGTGCAGGAAAACTTAGTCCTGAAAAAGTGCCATAAGGATACCTCTCTTTCATTTAAAATTTCCACCTCTGTGAAGCGAAATCTGCTGGTTACTTTCTCCCATTGGATCTGCCCGTCCTGGATCCACAGAGACTAAATTCAGTCTCCTTGCTATATCATGATCCCTCCAGACATTTGAAAGTAACTCCATGTTCCTGACTAAGTCTTTCTTCTCTAGGCCTCTGTTCATACTTCTCGGCTTCCCAGTCTATGTCACTCTAGCTTCTCTTTTCCAGACATCTCTGGCCGTTAATTCTTAGATCTGGGCTGCCCAGCATGGGGTGAGAGGCTGTCACTGCTTTTGAGAGAGTCCCACGCTACTATGTAGTGATATTGTGGCTTTTCTGGTGGTTTTACCAGAAATACTCATTTATTCCAAACTTGAGTCTTTCTTCACATATATAACTGTTCAGCATATTTGCTCCACCTGTATGTGTGTATTTGTTATTAGTGAACATGTATGCAAACTACATTTATTCCTAATTAAATGTCATTTACATGTAGATAAGAAGGAATTCACCCATTCCTGTAGTCTGCTAAGATACTTTGGATCTGTGTCTTATCCAGTATACTACCATTTCCAGCTTCCTGTTGTAGGAAAATTCAGTTCCGCCGCTATGTGCCGGACGTTGTGCTCAGCCTGGGGATACAGCAGGAACACGATAGGCACGGTCACCTCCCTCAAAGAGCTTATCGGGACAGACGGCGCCTGAGAAGGGAAATACAGAAGCACGTAGGAAAGGTGCCTGACAAATTTGGGCTTTTTGGAAAATGTAGTATCTGTGAGTAGGAGTTGGCCAAGGGAAGAGCTTGGGATGAATGTTCCAGGCAGGGGGAACTGTGTACACAAAGTGTGAAAGGGGCAAGAGCATGGTGTCTGCAGTCACTTGTCATCAGATAATGCCGCGATCCTCATCTGTTGCTAATACAACTGATAAGGCAAAAGAAATTCCCACCGGAGACCTTCATCAGCTCCCTGTGGGGCCTATCAAACATTTATGAACTCACCTAATTGCATTTTTGTCCCAACCACGTTCCTCCATCCTGACCGTTTGAACTGCACAGTAAAGCTCATTTATATCTGGCTGAATATAGGTGTGTCCTGTCTACGTGATTTTCCAAGTTTATCAATCTCATACCCGATGAAAAAGTCTCGTTCTGATGACTGGTTCTTCATAACCCGTGTTGGGCTCAACCATTTTCCTCCCTAAGAGTTACCCAGCTGTCATCCTGATGATATGTTTCATTTGCCAAGTCACTAGTTAAGAGAGTAGGTTAGTGGCAGAGTTGTACCTAGAACCCCAGTGTCCAAACTCCTTATCCTGAGATCTTTCCTTTACACCATTCTGCCCTCCCTGCAGCCCACCTTTTAACAGCAGACACCACACAAGTCTCTTCCTGAGAGCATCTGCTCAGGCCCTGCCATGCAGTACAGGAGCCAGCAAGCCAGCCAAGCAGTTACCCCATGGAGGATGAGAGGGGACGTGCCCTGCTTCTAAGCACTGCTCTGGCTGGCTACGTGGCTCCTACCTCCTCAGAAGGCCTTTAGAGTAAATAGCTTGTGTGATGCTTTACAGCGAACAAAAACACTGCCGTTTATTCTCTCCTTTACGTCTCACACCATCCCTGTGGAGTCAGTGGGGAAATATTTTGGCTCCCATTTCACACAAGGGGCTCAAAGAGCAGAAGAGACTTGGCCCAAATTACACAACTGTACTAGGTAGCCAAGCAACTTCAGGTTTCTCTCCTCTCCTTCTTTATATCAAGGATGACATCAGCTCCCCGACCTCTCCCCTCTCCAGAACGCTGGCTGAGTGATTGGATAAGAGGATATAAATAGAAGGAAAGGAAAAAAATAGATTAAGTTCCAAGCACTAAGTTGGCAAGATAACTGACGACTGAGGCCATGCCAAGGACCTTCAGAGCATTTTCCTGACACTCTCTAGCTAAAAAGGAACACGGACAAGTGACACCCAGCAATCCCGAGGCTTAAACCAACTGGCTTGTAGAAACAAGCCCAGTGTAGCTATTGTAAGCTGATGACAGGATTGGAATTCAGTACTGTTTCAGAGGTACTTTTAGATCTGAGTACAGGAGGAGTGTTGTGAAGAGCTCTATAAAAATGGTTTAAAGTAACAGGCCGCAGGGGAGAGGGGTGCAGAAGCACAGACCCGAGTCATCATTCCAACCTCAGCAGGCCCACCGCTAATGAACTGGGTTCACTGAGAGCCCCGAGGTGCTAGGCCTAGCAACGCCTTTGGATTTTCCCCACCCTCAGGAACCAGGGGCTTCCTCCTACCGAGGGGTGTGAATTGTCCAGATCCTTTACATGTGAATTAGAAATGGCAAAGGGAGATGTTTTCATAACAGTATGCAGTGCCTTGGTAGACCAGTGGCAAAGACCACCCCCATTTTTCTAGGACTTGCTGAGTGTTTGAAGTCTACTAGAATTCCAGAATTTAGGGCTCCTGATTCCTTAGCAAGAGCAAAGGGACAAGTACTCTGTCTTTCAGTCCTTGGTGAATTAGACCTTGAGACTTCGTAATTAAAATGGATTTAATAGAGGCAGGGAAGCTGGGATAGCTGCCCCAGTAAGCAGGCATCTTCTGTCAGTGGGAGAGTGTGTCCTTTGTATGTAAACAGCTTCTCCAAAAGGTTCTAAATGAGATTTGGGACTCAAACAAGATTTGGTGTGATTTGCTAATTACCCAAGTTACTATTACCTGATTAACACAGGAATCCTAATAGTCTGCTGCACCGCCTTTCTTCCGGTGCCAGGAGGCTTGACATCTGTCACCTGTTCACTTGGAGGCATTTTAATTAACCTAAATTATGTATGTCTTTTCTGCTTCATGATTTGGTGCCTGGATTTTATATTTAAAAGTTAATAACTACCTAAAGGATGGTTGCTTCCAAAATACCAGGAGCCTGACAGATGTGTTTGTAGCTGAGAATCAGGTGGAGATCGTGGTTTATTCCAAGTAGTTAGAGCAGGAGATGGACACTGAGAAGGGCTTCCCGGCGACCAGCCACGGACATCAAGAATAAACACCCACGAATCTCACTTTGCCTTACCGGCCTTAACAAAGGCCTCTGACCCAGTGGTGATGTAACTGGAAGGGTTGGAACCAGAGAAAATAATTTCTTTCTCAAGATCACACAGGAGACCAGGCCTACAGTTTGGATTTTAATAGTAGTAGTAGTAGTAGTAGTAGTAGTAATAATAATAATAATAATAATAATAATAATAATAATAATGGCTTTCCTCTTTGACCACCAGAAGACTTTCATTTCAGAAGTGGGGTGTTGGTGTGATAAAGCCATCTAGGTTAGAGTCTCAGCAGGTTTCCCTAGAGACCTGAATGGCTTCAGGGTGTGCCAGCAGGCTCTGTACAGCAGCTGGTAACAGTTTTCTCCCTCAAATAAAGATGGCTTATTTATCTAGTTCTGAGTTCTGAAGCTTGTCTCTAGACGTGCCACATACTGAAGGGGCTGAACACCATCTAAGGAGTCTGGGGCCTATGTGCTTGGGTGACCAAAAGAGGAGACCTGGGTCTGCACCCAGACCAGACTGAAAGTCAGAAGGTGGAAATCTAAGGGTTATTCCCTAAGGCAGCATGCCCCAGCCTTGCCTTTGGATACAAAGAGATTCCTAGGGCTGGGACTGGGCATGCCCTGAGGACAGAGGACCCTCTGCGGTTTGCTTAGTCCTTGTCTTTGGAGGGAAGTTCCCAGGCTATTCAAGTTTGCTGGGTGTTTGAGCGGAATGACCTGCCTGAGGCGCAAACTGCCCATCCCTGGGAAGTGATTAGTTCCTCCAGGGCACAAGGACACCACTTGGTCAATTACTTCGTCCAGGTGCTCTAAGTGGTACCGCAGTGCACTGGGAAAGTTACCTCCTTCACCTTCCGGCAGTGAGCAGATTACTCCTAGAAAATTGTCCATTCATGTCTGAGCACGCACAGCCTGCAATGTGGATGACAAAGTCTTCTTTGACCTCCCAAGTTAACCATTATCTTTCTCTTTTTCTGTCTCAGCCAAACCTTTTCTTCTGGAAGGAGACAGTATCTTATGGCTAGAGGATCATTCTTAGAGGATTTGCTTCTGCCTCTCCTCAGCCAGGCATCTCATGATCTCAGAGCTGTTTGTGTTTCCATTTTTGCATCTCAGCATAATAGGCAGATGGGTTCTTCTAAGCCTTAATATAAGTCATGGGGGCAGTGGGTAGACGTAGAGATGAAACGAGATTGGCCATGAGATGATATTTGTTGAAATTGTAACCTGGGAGTTTACTAGACTCTTCTGTCTACTTGTATTCAAAATTTTTCCATAATAAAAAGTTAAGAACAAATAGGGGTATCTAGTGCCATTGGCAGTAGATAGTGCCATTGGCAGTCTCTCCATGCCAGAGTATAGGTAATGAATGAATGTTACCTGCTTGGAATATCAACTAAAATCAAAATTTAGATATGGATCAGAGTTAATTTTTAAAGTTTCAACATCATACGTGCTTATTATAAAAAATGTTCAAGTTTAACCAGGGAGTGCCACTGTAGATGGCTTGGCATCCAGAGCCCTTTTACGTAGGTATTACCCATAAATATGCATGCTTGTGCAGCTTAATTTTATTTTATTATTTTTGTTTTTAATTCCAGCTTTATTGAAGTATAATTGAAAAATAAAATTGTAAGATATTTAAAGTGTACATCGTGGTGACTTGAAATTACATGTACATTGTAAAAGGATCTAGTTAACTAGTACATTCATTACCTTATGTATGTATGTACATATGTATTTATTTTTGGTAAGAGCATTTAAATGCTACTCTCTCAACACATTTCTTGTTCAGCCATGAGAAAGAAAGAGAGAAATGCTGCCATTTGGGACATGGATAGACCTTGAAGGTACTTCACTAAGTGAAATAAGCCAGACAGAGAAAGACAAATACTGTATGATATCACTTGTATGTGGAATCTTTTTTTAACTCAGAAATAGAGAGCAGAGGGCTTCCCTGATGGCGCAGGGGTTGAGAGTCCGCCTGCCGATGGCAGGGGACACGGGTTCGTGCCCCGGTCCGGGAAGATCCCACATGCCGCAGAGCAGCTGGGCCCGTGAGCCATGGCCGCTGAGCCTGCGCGTCCGGAGCCTGTGCTCCGCAACGGGAGAGGCCACAACAGTGAGAGGCCCGCGTAGAGAAAAAAAAAAAGAAATAGAGAGCAGAAAAGTAGTTGCCAGGGACTGCGGCTGGGGGGTGAAAGTAATAGGCGAAGTTGGTAAAATGGTACACTTTTCAACTATAAGATGAATAAGGTTAAACATGGTGACTCTAGTCGAGAAGGCTTCATTTTATATCTCTTTTTCACTTTGTTGTTTTCTGTTTTGATTTCTTTTCAATTTAGATTATATTACACATATTATTCATCAACTTTTTAACAGCTTTGTTCAAATATAATTTATATGCCCAAAAGTCACCTATACTAAGCATACAATTAAATTATTTTTAGTAAATGTATGGGGTTACGTAACCACAGTTCAGTTTTAGAACGTTTTCATCACACCAGTAAAATCCCTTCTGCCCATTTGCACTCAGGCCCCATGATCACCCTCAGTCCAAGGCAACCATTAATCTACTTGTGTGTCTATAGATTTGCTTTTTCTGAACATTTTGTAAAAGTGGAATCATGCAATATGTAATCTTTTCATCAGGCTTCTTTTACTTAGCATAATGTTTTGAGGTACATCTATATTGTAGCATGTATCAGTAGTTTATTCCCCTTTATTGCTGAATAATATTCCACTGAAAGGATATACCATATTTTATCTACTCATTCACCAGTTAATGAACATTTGTTTCTATTTTTTGGCTATTATTAATAATGCTGCCATAACATACAAACCTTTGAGTGGGTATATGTTTTCATTTTTCCTGCTGGATACGTAGGAATGAATTGCTGGATCATACAGTAAATTTCTATTCAATTTTTTTTAAGATACTGCCAAACTGCTTTTCCAAAGTGACTGTACCATTTTAATTTCCCCCAGTAATGTATGAAGGTTCTGATATCTCTACATTCTCACCAACATTTGTTATTCCCTGTCTTTTTGATTACAGCTATCCTTGTGGATGTGAAGTGGTATCTCATTGTGGTTTTTTGTTTGTTTTTTGCGGTACGCGGTCCTCTCACTGTTGTGGCCTCTCCCGTTGCGGACCACAGGCTCCGGACACACAGGATCAGTGGCCATGGCTCACGGGCCCAGCCGCTTCGCGGCATGTGGGATCTTCCCGGACCAGGGCACAAACCCGTGTCCCCTGCATCGGCAGGTGGACTCTCAACCACTGCGCCACCAGGGAAGCCCCCTCATTGTGGTTTTAATTTGCATTTCCCTGATGACTAACGATGATGAGCATCTTTTCCTGTGTTATTAGCCATTTGTATATCTTCTCAGATGAAATACTACTCAAATCTTTTGCCCATTTTTCTAAGTGGGTTGTTTGTCTTCTTATAATTGACTTTCAAGAGTTCTTTATATATTCTTTTTGTAAGTCCTTTATCTAATATGTGATTTGCAAATATTTTCTCCCAGTCAGTGGCTTGACTTTTCATATTCATAATGGTGTCTTTTGAAGTATAAAGTTTTTAATTTTGATGAAGTCCAATTTATCCTTTTTTTTCTTTTATAGATTATACTTTTGTTGTCGTACCTAAGAATGCTTTGCCATATACAAGGTCACAGAGACTTCCTTGTATATTTTCTTCTGAAAGTTTTATAAATTTAGCTCTTACATTTAAATCTTTGTGATCCGGTTGATTTTTGTGTATTATGTGAAGAGCCTAAATTAATCTTCCTGCATGTGGATATGCAGTTGTCCCAGAACCCTTTCCCATTTGAATGCCCTGGCACTTTTGTCAAGTCAATTGACCATAAATAGAAAGGTTTATTTCCAGACTCTGATTCTTATACCTTTGATCTATACGTCTATCCTCTTGTCAGTACCAGACTATCTTGATGACTATGTCTTTGTGTAGGATGTTTTGAAATTGGGAACTACGAGTTCTCCAACTTTCTTCTTCTTTTTTTAAGATTGTTCTGGCTCTTTTGGCTCCTTTGCATTTCCATAGAAATTTTAGGATCATCTTGTCAATTTCTACAAAGAAAAAGAGTCTGGTGGGGTTGTGATATGGGTTGCATTTAATCTACAGATCCATTTGGGCAGGATTGCCATCTTAACAGTATCGAGTCTTCCAAGCCACGAGTATGGAACGCCTTTCCATTTATTTAGACCTTCTTTAAATTCTCTCAAAAATGTTTTGTATTTTTCAGTGTACAGGTCTTATACTTCTTTTATTAACTTTATTCTTCAGTATTCACATCTTTTGGTGGTATTGTGAGAGAGATTTTTTTTAATTTCTTTTTTAATTGTTCATTGATACTATATAGAAATATGATTGAGTTTCATATATTGATCTTATAGCCTGGGATTTTGCCCAATTAGTTTATTAGTTCTAATAACAATAAACTCCTAGTTGTTTTGTGGATTCCCTTGGGTTTTCTATGTATAGGATCAGCCATCTGTTGAATAACTCCATTATCCTCCTTTCCCACATGGATGCCTTTTATTTCCTTTCCTTGCCTGATACAGAGTTTTAGAGACTAAAACTCACCTGATTCCTGGCAAATCTCCATGGTTTTGCTGATAATATAGGCAAGGGGACATAGCCAACTTCCACAATTTCACATGAGCCTCATAGAGGCAGAGGGAAGAATTGGTCCCTGCTGCAGCAGAGTCGTAAAAATGCTACTTTGCACAGACTTGTGGTTTCATGATTTCCCTCTTAGTGGGTGGTTCTTTCAGCAGCCTGACCAGAGCAGACATGAAAACCCCTGAAACAAACATGAAAGAGACCTGAGTAGACAGATAGGTGCCACACATTCTCCAACCTCATTTATATAACCCACTGGAAAATCTCTGATCTACACAGAACCTTATCTCCAAGCCTACATGTTGTTTTAAAACAAGCCTGGGTGTTTGGCTTTCTAGCATATTTTGTTCGTTTGTTTTGGTTTGGTATGGGTTTTTTTGTAGCCATGCTTTAGGAAGAGTGTTGGAGAAGAGATAACCAAGAGTTGAACTCAAAGGACACCAAAAAATGAAAGGATGATAGCTAACAGTGAGGGAAGAAATTGAAAAAGCATTAAACATTCATATAGATTTCCTGGATACCTCCTAGTGCAAGCCTTGTGCTCAAGAACTTAAAATCACCACTGGCAAAAGCCAAATGAAGGCAACTCTCCAGTTCTGGGCTGTGAGGGCATCAGCCGGGCAAGCCAAAACTCCAAATGCCCCCCGTCCACGTCTTCTGTGGCTGATGAATCAGACTCAAGTGCAATACTTTATAATTTTCCCTATGGAATTCTAGTGTGTTAGTCAACCCAGTGTTCTAGTCTTTCAAGATCTCTTTGGATTCTGATCCTGGGTTTTGAGCTGAAGACCAATAACGAAGCTGAGCAGTTATTTCTCACAGAGACAACCTTGCGTCCTCACAAAACTTAAATCCCATTCACTTCAGAGTGAGCTCATGAACTCCCATAGCTTCTTAAAAAGATCCTTATCAAGGAATATTAGAAAAAGATACACAATAACAAAAGAAAACCCCACCACCTAGCCAGGTTTCTCACTGTTGGAGTGGTAATTTATAGGTCATTTATAGGTAATTTATAGGTAATTTATAGGTAAACAAGGAAGGAGGCTAGACTGAGCCATGTGGGACGGATCCGTTGGAGACGTCAGTATGAGCTCGTATGTAGCCTAATGTAGATACAGGTGGTTGCGTATAGAACTATTTATAGATCTGTGAATATACACAAGTTAGTATATACACGTATGTTTCTGTACCCTGTCAGCAGAAGAGGCCTAAAAGAACGGACACCCCAGAAGCAACAAGCAGACATTCATCCAGATCTCGGTTTCTAATACCATTCTCCAATAAGAGGAAAGATAGATTCTAAGGGAAATAGCTAACTCTAGGATTAGGGCAGGAGATATACAAGATGAGCCTGGAGAGCATTAGAGTGCCAGAAAGTAAGAAAGTGCTAAAAAAGAAAAAACTTAATGGAGGTATGTCAAAGGATCACAGGAGCCAACTGAAAAGAGTTCCTGATGGCTAAACCTGGAGCAATTTGAGCAAAATGACAAGTCAAGTAACATTGCCTTATAACCCACAGTATAAATACCCATGATTCCATATATAAATAAATTAATAAATGTAGAAGAAGAGATAAGCCTCCCATGCAGAAGAATTCCAAATAATATATGTAGAAACTCTACCCTTAAGAATGGGGAGCCTAACTCCCCTCTCCTTAGGCGTAGGCTGTGTGTAGTGACTTCCTTCCAGAGAATACAGTATGAAGGGGCAGGGGGCTGCTCTAAAGTGGAGACAGCTGACAAATACGACTTCAGCCTGATGACCAAGGGCAACCTCAACAGTCATAAACCATGTTGACAGAATACCCTCTTGATATTATGTGATGAAAATGACATTTTACCTCTGTTCTCTTCCTCCCCCAAACGCTTAAATTCAGTCTTATTATAAGAAAAAAAAATCAAACACATTCCAATAGTGGAGCAGCCTACAAAATCCTGAAAAATGTCAAGGTCATAAAAATCAAGGAAATTCAGACAAACTGCCTCAGCTGAGAGGAACCCAAGGAGACACGGCAACTACATGTAATGTGGTGTCGTGAATAGGATCCTGGAACAGGAAAAGGATATTCTGTAAAGACTAAGGAAATCTGAATAAATAAAGTATGGACTTCAGTTATAATAATATATCAATATTGGTTCATTACGTGTAACAAATATTCCATACTAATGTAAGATGTTAATAGGGGAAACTGGGTGTGGGTTATATGGGAATACTCTACTAACTTCTCAACTTCTATGTAAATCTAAAATTGTTCTAAAAAATAAAGTCTATTTCAAAGAAAAGCCAACATTACCACCAAATTTGAAAAACCTTAAAGGGTTATTAGCATCAAGTATCTAGAAAATGTATTTGTGAGAAAACCTTAGTCCTTTATGATAATGGATAAATGAAGCATTGCTGAATTATCTCTGCCTCTCTGAGCAAGTTAATGTTTCTAAGAAAAGAGAAGGAAGGGGAGTAAGGGAAAGAAAATGCGTGTGTGTATGTGTGTGTGTGTGTGTGTGTGTCTTTGTGTATCTTTGTGTGTTTAAACAAGAGGAAAAAATGAATTCTAAATTGTTAAAACCTTGGATTGGAACTTAATCTAATTTATAAGCAGTTCCACTAGAGATGCGTGAGGATTTTTTGTTGTTGTTGTTAAAGAGAAAAACTAGTTTCAAGCATTATTAAGCCTTTTTTTCCCCCTCCCAGAAGCT
The DNA here is from genome assembly GCF_003676395.1 of Aethalodelphis obliquidens. Taxonomy (NCBI): domain Eukaryota; kingdom Metazoa; phylum Chordata; class Mammalia; order Artiodactyla; family Delphinidae; genus Aethalodelphis; species Aethalodelphis obliquidens. The sequence continues at coordinate 12,589,325 of NW_020837974.1, forward strand.
AAGAAAACCATCTGTGAGAACCTGTTTGCATGTTTGTTTTCTACAATAAAATGCAAAATACTTCTTCCTGTTAGCGGATTATACCATATGTCTCTCCCTGTAACAAAATCAGCATGTTTATTAATGAACCCAATCAGAGGCAAAGATTTAGAAAGATTTAAGGAACCGAATTTTCCATTCAATATTTCAGCAAAAGAAACTTCTGGTTAGACATCGTTGTTGTGCTTGGAAAAGAAAAGCTTTGTTTTTGCTTTGAAATCAACTTACTTGGCAGGGGACACAGAGCAGGAGGAGAGCCCTTTGAAAATGTTCTCGTAAAAAAAGTCTGCGTTTAAGAATGGCCCTTTCTGCCTGATGATTCCCCTGCTGATTTATCCACAGTTTATATGTGATTAATATTTAATTTGATCAGTTTCATTTTTCCAGACAGACTAATTAAAGTGCTTCATGGCCCAAATCCTCCATATCTGAACGTCGTGGCAGGCCTGTGGGCTTCCTAGAGTGACAGGAAGCAAATGAGGTAGTTTCAGCCATATTAGCAAAGCAGTCCATGGTACCCACCATGGAAATGTCTGAGCGTTCCAATGCAAACCCTCCCTGGAAGCCCTGTTGACCATCTGAATAACCAAGTGGATTGGTGGCACTAGATATAGCACAGTCCATTGCAAAGAAAGAAGTCAGACTCAGCACCCACAAGACTGTAGTTCAGGGGCTTCCCTGGTGGCACGGTAGTTGAGAATCCTCCTGCCAATGCAGGGGACGTGGGTTCGATCCCTGGTCCAGGAAGATCCCACATGCCGCGGAGCAACTAAGCCTGTGCGCCACAACTACTGAGCCCGCGTGCTGCGACTACTGAAGCCTGCACGCCTAGAGCCGTGCTCCACAACAAGAGAAGCCACCCAATGAGAAGCCCATGCACCGCAACAAAGAGTAGTCCCCATTCACCACAACTAGAGAAGGCCCATGCACAGCAACAAAGACCCAACACAGCCAAAACTAAAATAAATAAAATAAATAAACTTATAAAAAAAAGACTGTAGTTCAAGTGCTGGTGCTGTCATGAGCCAGGCAAATGACTTCCTCTCTCTAGGCTCCAGTTTGCTCATCTGATAAATAAGGACTTCAGCTCTGTCGTCCTTTTATTTCTGACCTTGTGGAAGAGTGGACTTGCCAGCAGAGACCATAAGTAGTGGAAGTCTTGAAAGCCAGACTCTGGGGAGATTTTAGGGGAGATGCTCTGTTCTTTCTACTTGCTGGTGTAGACAGAGCCCTGGAAACTTCGTTCTCATGTCATTGTATTATTTTTCATGTGCTATGGCTTCTTAGAAATCTTATAAGAAAATAAAACACATTACCAGGGCACAACTTCAAGGAGAAAAAATGATTGATGAGCCCTTGGAAGGGCAAGGGCAGGCCATGGAGCCAACGTGAGGCTGGGCCAGAATAACCCCTTTACCTTCTTCACAGGGTCTGTTGGTGGCATTTTTGTGTTGTGGTCATGATACATATAGATCTCAAGGCAGCTAATTACCAAAGGTCAACTCTATCCTTGTAGGCAATACGAAAAAAATATCTCCTTGTTCTAATGAGCAAGTGAGAGCAGCAGGGAGGTTTGGGCGCCTTGGGTAACTATAGAAAGAACCATTTTAAAATTTGGGGACGTGGGAAGGTAGAGCTAAATATTTGCAAGCTGTTGATTTCTGAAAAGGCCGTGTAAGATTGCACCGGGAATCCTCGTGTGAAAGCCTTTTGATTGTTCAACTACCTTGTCTCTGGGATGGACACTTATCCATAGCCCCCAACCTGACTAAGTCCTCAGACACCCCGCCATCCAAAGAAAAACACATACACACCAACGAGCCGCAGGTCCTCCAGCAGTGCTCCTTAGCCCTTGGGTACTCTGGCTTCCCCTCAGATCTCTCTTATCTCTGTGGCTTTCTCTTCTCAGAGCAGCTGGCCTGGAGGCAAAGGGTAAGATGCTATGCTGTGTGGCCAGGCCAGAGGGAAGTCAGGGGCTACGGAGGCTGAGAAGCTGCCCAGGGGCCAGGATAAGGCTGTGTGGCTGACGGCAGCTTGCTCCCCCATTGAAGGTCTGAATGCCAGAGTTCCCAGGTGACTGCCAAGGGGCACCCAGATGGTCAGTGATCAGCTGTCATGTTGAATAGCAGCCTCGGGTGTGATGAGAGCACTGGGGAACCACGAGTGGAAGCTCTGAGCCTGTGTTGATTGGCTTTGCTAGAGGCCACCATTATGGAATGTTTAGTTCAATCCAGCAAACATTCCCTGGGGTCCTGTTCTTGCCAGGTAACAGAGCTAGATGCTGTGGATGCAGAGGTGGATAAAACGTGTCCCTTATCTGATGGACAGACAAAGATGAACAGATAAGCACCATTCATTATGACAGATACTAGATTATCTGGAAAGAACAACAGAGACAGACACCTCTGGATTGTTGAAAGTGTGTGGTTAGACAACCACTAATCCATCTCCCCTAATCACACACCATTCCAAGCCCCTGCTGCAGGAAGCATTCCTTTGAGTTCGTTAGAGCAGCATTCATTCTGCTAAGGAATGTTAAAAGGAAAGGTGTAACCTGAAAAGAATTATTCCATGAACAAATAAGTTTGGGAAATCGTGGGTTAAATGAAGTTAGACATGTTGCTTTCCTCGGCAGGTGGTTTTTAACTGCAGAACTTTTCAGAGCCTTGAGTGTACTCAGTGTAATTTGTGCGTATCCTAGAGGAGGACTGGTTTTGAGGGTCTTGACTTGAGAGCCTTTTCCCACAGAGTGTCTCCTTGGATCTGGGACCCTCGTGTCCTTAGCCCCAGCACAGTGTCCTTTCGGGAGCTAAGAATTTGGGGAGTGGGCTTCCAGTCCTGGCCCTACTCGCTATGGCTGTAATTGCATGGCCTTGGGAAATCTTCTAACCCTCTCTGATCCCATTTCCTCATCTAGAAAGTGTGGTAGTGACATCAGGCTGTCTTACAGGATTGTTATGAAATGTTTTATGTAAAAGCAGTTTGTACCAATAAGGACCAACATTATAATTGCTGCCTAGTGACAACAATGGTTATGACAAAGCCCTCCAGGCCTTAATTCCTTGTCTGCCCTGAGGCTTGTGACCTCTCCCCCTTTCCAGAGATTTCTCTTTCCTTATGTTCTTTACTCATCTCTCTGGGCTACTTCTTTTTTTGTTGTTGTTTTTTAAAATTTATTGATTGATTGATTTTTGGTTGAGTTGGGTCCTCGTTGCTGTGTGTGGGGGCTACTCTTCGTTGTGGTGCACGGGCTTCTGATTGTGGTGGTTTCTGTTGTTGCGGAGCACAGGCTCTAGAGCGCAGGCTCAGTAGTTGTGGCACACGGGCTTAGCTGCTCCACGGCATGTGGGATCTTCCCGGACCAGGGATTGAACCCGTGTCCCCTGCATTGGCAGGCAGATTCCTAACCACTGCGCCATCAGGGAAGTCCCTGGGCTACTTCTTGTAACCATCCCTTACATTAAACCCCAGAGGCTTCTGGTTTTGAAACCTTTTATTTTACCGCGGACCATTTTCTCTCAGGCTTTCCATTGTCAGCATCCCCTGTATATTGATGGGCACCCATGTTTCTGTCTCTAGTGTTACCTTCTCTCCTAAGCTCTGCATCCAGACTGCCAGCTTCTCACCAGGTATGTCTGTGTGACTGCCTCCAAGTCCACACTACTCCGTCTCACTGTTTACTGTTCCCCATATGCCGTGCTTCTTCGTAACCAAGTGTCATCTTAAGTGCTTCTGGGGAACTCCTGCCCATCTTTCAAAACCCAGCTTAACTGTCTCTTCTTTGCGTGCTCCCTCCTCTGCGCTCCCAGAGGACTCTGTACCTACATCTGGCACATCACTGCTCACGCTGGCATTGTGGTTATTGGTGTGGGTTTAGTGCCGTCAAGGACTGTACCTTGTTTGTGTTTAAATCCTCATCCTTGAGCAGACTGCAGGGCACGTGGTAAGTCTCTTAAGCTGGATGCCTGTACCTCATTCTAGTCATGCCTGTGCAGCAGAGGGGGGTTTCATCTTTAATGCCACATGGGGCCTTACACCAGAGGCCTGAACCTGCTGGGGGACAGTTTTGTTCTCTTCCCCGCTGGCTAGGGCTCGCAGGTACCCGGAAGCAGAAGCCCCACAGAGGGTCCAGAGGAGGCCGCAGGTGCCTCTGCGGCAGCTGCCCCTTGGCTCTCAGCCCGCCGGTGGTCCCAGCTCCCAGCCCGGCTGTGGCGGTTAGCAGGAGGCCACCCTCTCCTCCCCAGCTCGGCCAAGTCATGTTGATATTCCGGCAGCATAGCCAGGCTTGTTATTGAGCACATGCTTTGCAGATTAGCCTGTTTGTATAGCCAATCGAACATGTGCTCCATTAAAAATTAAAGCATCGTGTTTTAAGGATGGAGCAGGAGACCTCAGCTGCCACTGTGCAGCAGGCAGGCAAAGCCCCAGAGCCCATTAGCATAGGTTACAGCAAACGTTAATCAGCGCCAGCGCAGTTAAGTAATGCAGATGTGTCCTCCAGTCCCGGAGGCCGCCGTATCACAGGAGCTGTCGGGAGCAGTCAGCTCGGATGCCGAGTGTCAATATCACCTTTTGTGTTTGTGCACATCCACCAGCCAGCCGAGAGGCAATGATCAAGATGACTGCGGGCCCTGCTTCCAGAAGCCGGAGCAGGGAGTTTGCATGCGGCTCACAGGGAAGCAGGAGCATTTTGCCAAGTAGCCAAGAGGACCCAAAGTAAACAGCTGCAATATGTTCCATGAACCGAACCCAGCTGCACCCTGGGAGCGGCGTCCAAGCCAGGTGGAGTGGGGGCAGGCTTTCTACCTTCACTCTACGGCTCTCTGCTTGCGGGCAGGCGAGGACTGATGTGTGTTCTTCCCAGGCTGGCACAAGTGTAGGGACACCTCACTGTATCAGAAGTTGGAGTTCCTACAGCTCCCACTGTGCAAACAGGGCCTGATTCCGAGCAGCGATGTGTTGTTCCTGAGGCCCAGGCACGTGGTTCTCTGGTCCAGGTGGCTCTACCCTTGGTCCCTAAACAGACGCTCTATGTGAAGTTGAGGAGGAAGTCACCATTTGTGCTGCCCGCGCTAAGAAGCGACTGATCATAGAACGAAAAGATCAACTTACCACTGGGCCAGTTCTTCGCTCTACTAGTAGTTCGTTACTAGCAGCTACAGGGGGACCCTTTAGGGAAAAGACTAATACCTTCTGACATTCACCCATCAACCCCTGGGAGCATTCCCTCCAGTCACTGTCAGTAGCAGGTACAGTTACTGAGCCCCGTGATGGAAACCTCTGTTATCAAGACAAGATGAAAATAAGCTCAGGGGCTTCCCTGGTGGCGCAGTGGTTGAGAGTCCGCCTGCCGATGCGGGGGACATGGGTTCGTGCCCCGGTCCGGGAAGATCCCACATGCCGCGGAGCGGCTGGGCCCGTGAGCCATGACCGCTGAGCCTGCGCGTCCGGAGCCTGTGCTCCGCAACGGGAGAGGCCACAACAGTGAGAGGCCCGCGTACCGCAAAAAATAATAATAATAAATAAATAAATAAAGTAAGTAAGCTCAAGGTAATCAAGTATGGGACATCTTAACATAGAGCAGATTTCAATTGAGATAGTTAAGGTGTAGCTTCAGCTTTCTGAAGAAGGCACTGCTGTAGTACAACCCCTTCCTGAATATTATCGAATGTGTGAGGTGATAATGTAGCCACGAGAAAAATAGTAAAGAAGTGTATTCATCCTGTTTTCTTTCTGGATGGCTCAGCTCTGCTGCATTCCTAGGCCTAGCACATTGCCTGCTGTGACGTAGTGCATTGCTGTATGTAAGTGCACTTGTAGAAACGAGGCTCAGGAACAAAGGTTCCTAGGTTTCTTTCTCTTCCCCTTCTTCTCCCTGGATATAGATACGTTGTTCCTCCTTCATCTTAAAAAATGCTGCTTTGAAAGCTGCTTTGATAGAACCATGAGGTTCTATCGCTTCTACCCTTTCTTATCTACCACCCCTCTCCCAGTTTGTTGACGTTTTTGGCATTTTAGCGCACAGCTCTTTCCACTACGACTCAGAATTCACGCGGGCAGCCTGTCGGAGCCTCAGGGCTCCCAATTCCTGACCTCCTTGCCGCCAGTGGTCTTCCTTCCATCCACCTAAGCCACCCATCCCCATTGCCACACCCACCGTCTTGTCACTGCCAATAACAGTCCCAATTTTAGAGTTGTGATTTCCAAATCATCAGAGGCAAAGAGGTCAAGGATTGGGGAGTCCAGGATGCTCAGAACTCTCTGTTGTCTCCTCCTTGCCGTGTTCTGACCCCTTCCCGTGGCTGCTTCATCCCCTGCCTCCTTCGTCCCCTCCACTCGCTCGGTCACGCTGGCCTTTGGTCTGTCCTTCCAACAAACTGGGCTAGTTCGCACCTCAGAGGTTTGTTCTCTGTCCCCTCAGAGGGTCACTTGGCCCGTGTCTTCATTTCTTTGGGGTCTCTCTATTCAAATGCCATCTCCTGAGAGAGGCGTTCCCTGACCGCTCCGCCGAAACAGCAGTGCCCTGCACACCCCAGGTCACCCTCTCCTAATCCCGCTTTGTGACTGCTCATAGCACTCAGCCAACAACTACACACACACACACACACACACACACACACACACACACACACACACA
>NW_020837974.1:12596010-12606010 GCF_003676395.1 Aethalodelphis obliquidens
ACACACACACACACACACACACACACACACACACACACACACACACACACACACACACACACTGCCTCCCTCCTCCCTTGCAATGTTAGTGCCTGACGACAGGGATTTTGTGTTTGTTTACCACTATACCCCATGTGCCTTTAATGGTCTTTCAATGCAGAATTAATTATTGAATGGTTGAAGGAAAGAAGAATAAATGTGGGCTGGAAGCAAATTTTGGAAGTTAGGGTTTACGAAGATAGGGTCATTTATAAAGCCTTCTAGTAAACTGTATCAAAAACGTATTTTTTCAAATAGTAACCCTTTATAAATGAACAAATTTCAGTTCTAGAATTTGGGAAAGCAGAAGAATTCATTTTCCTAATATTTTGTGAAACCAGGGATAGAATATTTCAAGCTGTGAGACCCCTAGTGCTGGCCTTAAAAGTTCTCCCCATCCCTATATTACTTCACTGGCAGGTTCCTTCCTCTTTTGTTTTTCTCAAAACACTTTATTTTTTTAACTTCTAATGTTGTCCTATTATTGAGGATAAAAACAAGGTTGCATAGTACCATTTCAGGCAAATACAGTTCATGTTTTTAGTGTATTTGTTTACATACTTGAAAGAAGCAGAATCAAATAAAAGCAGAACGGGATAAAGGATTGAAAGTGGGGCTTAAAGCTCCACCCTCTCTGAAGTGCTTTGGGCATTTCATACTCTTCACTTTTTAGGATATAAGCATATGGTCCCTTTTACTTTAGACAAGTCAGACTCTAGAAAGTTTAAAAAATCTTTGCCTGTGAGCAAAAGTGAGATAAAATGGTCCTTCTTCACTGCCATTGTTTGGAAGAAAAGCTCCAAACCAGGGGGAGACTGTCATTGCCATATAATAATTCAAGCTTCCTTTAGTCTTTAGTCTCCCTTTCTAAATCTTAGCATATAAGATTATAGGTTCCTTCTCCATTTTCCAGTTGGCCTCTTTCTTGCTTTACCTTGTTTTAAAGAAGAGCTTGATTACTCACTGGAACCCGTCCATCAGCAAGGCCCTTGCTCTGAAGATTGTATATGCTTTTGTGCCAGTTAACATACTTTTGGCTACAAGTAACAGAAGGCCTAGCCCAAAGTGGCCATAAATAGGGGACACTCAGTTAGTTATCTCACAAAATAAATGTCCAGAGGTCTCCAGACGAGTGTGGGACCAGCTTCTCTGAGGGTTTCTTGGCTTCACCTTAGGTAGATAAGATAGCTACCATAGCTACAAGAATTGTGTCCCCACCCCGTACACCTAAGGAAGGAAGGAAGGAAGGGGACAGATCTACTCCTTCATTTTACGTTTCTTTGTATTAGGAGGGAAAAAGTCCTTTCCAGAGGTCCTGCAGCTGACGTCCCCATACCTCTCATTAATGACTGGGCTAGAACTATGTCATGTGTCTACTGAAACCAGCCACTAGCAAACACAAATTAGCTTAGACCCTAGATCATCTCCTGGGCTGGGCCCATGGCTGTCTGATACGTGAACAAAGTTGTTTTTTCTAATAACAGAGACTGGGGCGCAAGCTGCTGGGCAGACAACCAACTCTGCCATAGACTGTCTTCTACAGCAGTACAGCCCATCACTTCTACTAGAAAAAAACTCACTCCAAGTGGAGTAGAAGATTAGCTTGGGGCCTGTTGTGATAGGCTAGGATAGTATAAACCAGGATCATTTAGAAGTGATCTTGGAATACTTGCTTATTTATATCACCGCTGTTCACTTACATACCCCGAGGACAGCACTGACCACACAGCACCATGATTCTGTGTCCTGTGCATCTCAAGCGGCCTCTGATTCCTTCTTTGTGTCCAGAGCACCCAGGACATGGCCTAGAACTTAATACGGGTAGAGGTTGTCTCTCACTGTTTGCTGAATGAATGACCAAACGAATGAATGAACAGACAAATAAGCAAATACTGAGTAAGATATTCTTTTATAAAAAAAATTTTATTGAAGTATAGTTGATTTACAATGTTGTGTTAGTTTCAGGTGTACAGCAAAGTGACTAAGTTATTATATACATTATATATATTTTATATATTCAGAATATATATGTATTCTTTTTCAGATTCTTTTCCATTATAGGCTATTATACTGAATATAGTTCCCTGTGCTATGCAGTAGGTCCTTCCTTATTGTTTATCTGTTTTATGTATGGTAATATGTATCTGTTAATCCCCAAGTCCTAACTTATCCCTCCCCATCCCTTTTCCCTTTGGTAACCGTAAGATTGTTTTCTGTGTCTGTGAGTCTGTTTCTGTTTTGTAAATAAGTTCATTTGTATCATTTTTTTAGATTCCACAAATAGGCGATATCATATGATATTTGTCATTCTCTGTCCAACTTATTTCACTTTAGAATAATAATCTCTAGGTCCATGAGTAAGATATTCTTGAAGCCGTGTCTTATGAAGAACAGTTAAAATAATTACAAATGTTTAGCTGGAGAAAGAATGAATGAACAAACAAATGAATAAGCAAACGGTGACTAAAATGTTTTTGAAGCCATGTCCTATGAACTGTTAACATGACTATAAATATTTACCTGGAGAAGAGAAGAGCTGAGGAATACAGTGACTTTCTGAAATGCTGTACCTAAAATCCTTTCAAGTGAAAAAGGATTAAAATCACCTTGTGGGATATCTAAGGACAGAGCCAGGAAAAATGCGTGGAAACTACAAGGAGACAGAAAGCTCTTCCTTGCATTGAGCTAAAATCTAAGAGTGGAGCGACGTAAACATGGAATTAACTACCTTAGGAAAGATGAGCTTGCCGTCACCAAGCACTAGCCACTGGACAGGGTACTGTACGGGGAGGGAAGTGCCGTTTATCACTGGAGACTGGACCAAAGGATGCTTATTCTCTGATGTAACCCAGCAGTGATGGGATTCTCTGAAATTTTAAGAAACTAAACGCTAAAATGAAGGAAGTACAGTCGTTTTCTCCAAATTAGCAAGAGATTTTATGATGCTCTGAAACACCTGTGAGTAATCCCACCTGTATTTATTATTCCCAATTATGTCTGCTGTTCTCTTGAGCTCAGTTTTTTTTTTGTTTGTTTGTTTTTTGCGTATGCGGGCCTCTCACTGTTGTGGCCTCTCCCATTGAGGAGCACAGGCTCGGGACGCACAGGCTCCGTGGCCATGGCTCACGGGCCCAGCCGCTCCGCGGCATGTGGGATCTTCCCGGACCGGGGCACGAACCCATGTCCCCTGCATCGGCAGGCGGACTCTCACCCACTGCGCCACCAGGGAAGCCCTCTTGAGCTCAATTTTTGATGAAAGGATTTCTTTGAAAAGAAAAAGTTGTTAGATCTCATTGGTTTTGTCTGTCTTAATGGGATCTGCTTCTCACGTCAGGACATTACCTTGTTTACAGATTATGAAAGTTCACCTTGTGTACTCTTCATGTCTTTGGGTAGAGAAGAAGAGAAATGCTCAGCTTCTGAGGGGTGGGGAATTGGGGTTGCATCCTCATGTATCTCTCACATGGGCTGTCTCACTGTCCAACCACAGAACTGAAAGTCTGAGAGAAGAGATGGAAATTGAGAAACTGTGGGCCATCATTCACTCTTGTAATTATAGTGAAGAAGTGTACTGCATATGTATGTTCCCTCAGTAAAACAGGTGTTCTGCCCTTAAAATGGTAATTATAGACTATTTCAGATAAATGATCTTCACTTATTTCATATCATTGCGGTATTTTCTTCCACGGTTAACCACCCCGTGATACAGAAAGCTTGCTCATGCTTGAAAGAATCAAAATGCATATAGATTTTCTAAAATAAGCCCCCTTTCTGGAAGTATTTTGTGGTTAGTTTCAAAATGTAATATCTTGAGGAAGGTTTAGGTTGACTTTTTTATTTTAGTATAAAATTTTAAAAGTGAAATCACTGTGCAATGAGTGATCCTACTTCCATTAGCCTAAGGTCTTTGTGGTTTCACTTGAGGTCACTAGTAGATTATTTTTCTTGCATTATTTCATCAGCTGTCAGTTCTATTAATATAATGTAATTCATGCAGTGCTGTGATTTTTAAAAGACATGACTGTAAGCACAGAAGGCAATTTTTGGAAGTTTATTTAGATGATTGTAGGGTATCAGACTGCCTCAATCTTCTTCATGCTTAGCATCTGAAGGGTCACTTAAGGATGGCACATGCTCTGCGGTGCTCAAGTGGGGATTCATGCCGGTGTTTTTATACCCAGCACATAAAAATATATCTGCAGCTTCTTTATTATCTTTTGAAAGACGATGGCTCGCTTGTGGGGTGTGCAATTGTGTGTACTACTTAGGTCACAGGATACTTGATATATCTCCTATTCAACACTAACAGTAACCCTTTTAAGGAGGTTTACTTCAAGCTCACTCTATTCATATATTCACTCTTGGGCTTTGATTACAGTAATGCAGTGAATTTATGTTTGCATATATAGTGGGCATCATTCAGGAAATCATTTGAAAATTATTCTTAAACAACAGCTATACACATCCTGTTAGTCCCTGGTGGTTAATTTAGAAATTGTCTGCTCTTGAACTTGACTATATGATTGAGGTCCATCGAAGCACCTAGAAGAGTGGTTCTTTAGTTTGCTTTTTGAATATGAGGATAATTTTTAAATGTTAAAAAAATACAGAGCCCTACAGAGTAATAGTTGTACCTTTGCCATCTCGTAATCTAAAACATATAAAATCCATTTACTGAAACGCATGTGGATAAAATTATATGATGTCTGGGGTTTGTTTTAAAATTATCTGGAAAGGTGGAAGCAGCGGGAATGGGTAGAGTATAGATGAAACAAGGTCGGCCCTGAGTTGATAATCGTTGAAACTGGGTGATGGTAGATGGGGGTTTATTGTACAGTTCTCTCCACTTTTATGTGTGTTCGAAATCATCCATTTAATAAAATGTGTAAGGAATATAAGGTTACTGTGAATTTAGCTTTTAAAAGGAAAATGTGTTTTTATGATCACTGAAGCATCTACGTATTTGAAAAATACCTGTCGTTACATGAAAGTGGCACGTGATTTATGGAGCCTAGAGATGGAGCTTGGTGCACCTGGATTCTGGAACCCCTTTGCTGTAGCTATTAGAGCACAATAGAGAAGCAGGTTCAAGGCAGCTTGATACCTACTGTTTACGCAACCACTGAGTGCATTCCAAGCAACGTGAACCTTGACTACCGAATCACGCCTGTAGCTTCTCTAACGCACTGTTGGCTGTGCTGCTTAGAAAAGGCAGTGTCCTATGGAGGAAGATGTGCTGCCACTTGAGCAGTGATAACACTGAACAGAGTGTGTAGGGTTGAGGCAGGTGGGAATGTCTAGAATAGGAAGCAAAGACTGATCCATTCAGAAACTCAGAGGCCTCCAAGTAACAACAGCCTTATCCTAATTCAGCCTCCGCCAAACTTGCCCTTGGCCAACTGTCACCAAGGCCAAATCACCCACGACTTCCTTTTCTGACCTCAGGCAAATTGACCTACTCCTTCTATCTCCTCCTCAAGCAGAACTTAAAACATCTACATTTTATTTTGATTTCTATGAAGATTAGAGAGGAAAAGTATGCTTACTGTCTTTTGTCCCTGGCCAGTTTTCATTGGGACCTTATTTCCTTGAAATTCTTGGCCTATAAAAACATGCAGGTGAAATTACCCTAAATTTATAATTATATATATTTAAAATCTTAGATTACATGGGAGTTGAATATCTAGAATGAATCAGCCTTAGGAAAATGTTTTCTTTTTAAAAATGATTAAATATTGGAATATTATAAAAAATAACATTGGAATATTTAATTCATGGTTCAGTTCTCTTGTTCATTTAAAGGTTTAACGATTTCCCACTGTTTAAACATCTCTATCTGATCTTTTGTGCTAACCAGCGTGTCCAAAATATTACAAAACAGATGAATGATCAAGGAATTTAAGGAATACTCCCCCAGTGAAGCCAGAAGGATATTCTTGAGGAGAAAAAAAAAGAATGCATGAAACTTATTTAACAAGAAAGATTTGAGTCAGGTAATCTACATAATATATCCACCGGCATTAAGGCTGTCATCTTGGTATTGCATTTCTGGTACGCATTTCGCAATAGCTGTCTTTCACTGTCGGTTCTAATAAAGAGTGTTGGTCAGCTTAAATTCCCCGGGAGCTCAGATTTATGTTTTGTGAACTGCGTGTGCCTGAGGCCTCTCATGCATGATTTAAACTGCTTTGTAAATGTCAATAGGTGGAAAAGCATCAGATCCCTTGTAGATTTCTCCAAATCCTCAAAGATGCATATGCCATGTATAAACCATGCTGCTCTCTCAAGACCATTGCCGTTTTTTATACTTGCCTAACTGGGGGTTAAAGGTATTGCCAGAAGCAAAGTATCAGTGTGTGCATGTCTCGATCCAACTGGCCAATGAAACCCTTTATTAAGAAAACCTTTGCACCAGAGAAACGTCTCCAGTGACCTGAGATGGGCGCACCTCATGAATGTTGAATGTTCTTCAAACTCTATTTCTTCATTCTTGACTTTTTTCAAAACACACATTTAACTTGATTGAAGTTGCTGATTTCATAGCATTACATTCATGCCATGGACAGCTATATAGATTGGTAGAAAAATGTTTCCATCGGGAGCTCCCAGACCTGGATCCTGTCCTGGTTCTGCCACTCTCTGGCTGTTTGTCCTTGCGCGAGCCACTTAACCTTCTGGGGCCCCACTTTTAGATCCACTGAGGTTGAATCCAGGAGGTTGCATTAAATGATCTCCACTTATTCCTCTCAGCTCTTGCATCATGACTCCAAGAGATAGTGACAGACAGCCAGTGTGACACTTTTAAAGCCATGGGAGCACAGGTGACTTTTTAATTAGGCTTATTCTGCTGTCTTCTGGGCAGCACACAGTGCCAGCAGAAGCCCCCAGATGGCCAGCAGCGACTGGACAGAGAGACCTCAATGTCAGCCTGATGGCTTATCAACTTATTTGTGTTCAGAGCACTTCCTTGTGCTGTTTCCTGTTGGCCTGAGAACGGTGTAGTGGGTGTCCCCGCCCCCATCGGATTCCTTAGCTAACAGGTGTTTTCTAATGTCTGAAGAGGCAAAGCAAATGATAGCGAGGGCATGGCATTCCAGGGCAGAGGCCCCCATGTGAGCAAAAACACTAGCCTGGCTTTCTCAGAGGCGGTTTCTTCTTCACTTTTGTACCCCTGAGCCTTTCCCCGTGCCTGGAGACAGAGGTGCTTGGAAAACGCATGCCGCGTAATCATGGCAGAGCGAATTTGTTCAGTCAGCCATCAGGACAGAGATGGCCTTTTGTTCTTGCTCTTTACCTTTTCATTCCTACCTGGTTCTGAATGAGCAGCTTTGATCTTTTCTTTCCACATGTTCACTTTCTAACCTAGTATCTTCTTGCAGGGACCGTTTCCGGGGTTAAGGAAGAGTGCCCAGGGTAACTCTGAAGCTGGTCTGTGCAGGTCTAATCCTGACTTCCCTCTGACTGTGTCCTTGAGCGCTTCACTTAACCTTTCTGTCTTAGGTTTTAATCTGTAAAATGTACATCATGCAAGTAGCTACCTCAGCAGGTTGTGAGGATTAGATTTGGCTGTCCAACATAAGCTCTAGAACTGTGCCTGCCATTCAGAAGTGTCAGCTGTTATTAACATTAGGGTTTTTTTTTAATTATTATTTAATTTGAACTTTTTTAAAAAAAGAGCCAGGGCAGTTGCGCCAACCTTGGAAAAAAATCACATGCCTAATTCCCATCATCTCCAGCCCAGTGAGGAGCGGTCTGCAGTGGGCAGTACTAGGGGTCCAGGGCCTTCCTCACTCGAGCCAGGTCTGCGTCCGCCTGGTCAGGACACACCCCTCCTGGAATGTACCATCTCTACGTCCACATCCCGGGCAGCCTCACCGAAGCAAGTCAGGAACTCTGCAACCTGGAGACACCTTTGGAACACTGTCGCCACCAGTGTTCCATTTGTGTGTTTGGAGAATGTCAAGTAAGCACATTCTTTGTCACCCCCTGACGTGACCTCAGGGTTACTTTCTGCGCTTGTTGACAAATTTTTAGACAGCCAGGTTTTATCAGCGGAAACCTTGAAGAGTGACAAATGGTTCTTGGAAGAGTTGGTACATACTCTAAAATGTCAGCTGGCTCATTTATAACCAGTGATGTCCAGTGTCTAAGCCGTGCTATCATCATGGTCTATAGATAACCCACCCTCACGATGCTCTGGGCTCCCCGAGCACTCTGTGCAGCTGTTCTGGTTGAAGACCCAGTTGACATCTATAATAGATATCCAATGGAGAGCCTCTTATTTTATCACTCTCTGTGTTTCAGCACCGGCGGTCCCCGTGGACTGTCGGAAACAGGCAGCTGGCACATCATGGGAAAGGTGACTTGCTGAGTCCCTGTGCCCTGAGGACATTATTAAGTGCTAGGGAACCTTGTTAGCTCATAAAGTTGGTTCAAACCAATTATTGCTGTGCGACCATTACCACTGCCAAGAATGTAACTCTTTTAAATTCTTGCCCATAAAGCCAATCTTTCCATGACATTATATCATAGAGCAGGGCTTCTGATCTGGCCGCGTTGAACCCCACTGTGCGCAAAGACTACCCGTTGCATTCGCTGCTCGGTGTTGGTTACCCTTCAGTGCTTCCCGGAGGCAGCGAGACTACTATTTATAGATTTGCTTTCTGAGTCCCTAGTTCAGCGCAGTCAGTTTCGACACGCTGTCCCAGTCATCTGATCAGCCATGCTGCTTCTAAATGAAGGTCCAGGCCTTGGCCTCTGCAGAGAGGGTGACAGCTGTCAGATACAGATAGTAGGCTACAGATCCTGGCTGCTAAAACCCTCTCATTCATTCCTGTTACAGATCATCGACCACAGCTTGAAGCCGTGCTTTACAGTCGGCCGATTAGTTGGCAAGAGATCTACATACTGTATTAGCAAGGTCAGCCACTGAGATAAAGGCAAAATCTCAACCCCCTGCACTATTTTTAAACCAGTAGCCATTTGTTAAAGCTGGTTATTTTGGTGTGTCTCTCTTCCTTTCTTTCTTTTTTTTTTTTCTCTCTCTCTCTCTCTCTCAAAATAGAACTAAAGAAACTTGTTAAAAACTCTTTGTCAGAGTTAATGAAGACAGTTCAGACGCTGAGATGGTTCAGATCTGAGAAGGGTGCGGTCGTTCTCAGAAACTCATTCAGGCACTGCGGTGTAGACATAGACGGCAGTGTTCGCCATGCCCACTCCTTGTTTTAATCAGAGCGTGTTCAGAGAGCTCAGCCCAGGGATCCAGGGGAAGTTTGACCCCACCACGAGAGTGGATTAGTCAGGTCTGGCCAGGAGAGAGCTGAGTTACGGCTCACATAGGACTTACTGAAATCCCTGCTCACTCCTAACTGAGAGGCCAGTCTTCACTGTTGGCTCAGGTGATGGGGCCTGTCTTGCGGGGGTTCCATTCTCCAGGGTCCCGCCTCCCCCAGCACCTTGCCTCTGGGTGTTCTGAAGCCGACATTGTTCAACCTGCCTCATGTCACACTTGCATGAGGAGAACTTGTACCGTGGGAAACCTCTCGTCAGGAGGTGATCTGCTGACTTCTTCATGTCCAGTGAACAGTCCTGCTGTTCCAGAATCAACTGAGCAAACCTTGAATCTTGTCTTTACCCAGAAAGGTGTCCACCTACAAGATCCGCTTCACCATCTGACCCCTCCTCTCTGCTGTCCTCCCTCCTGCTCGTACACCTCCACTGAAATCCCTTTCCCTTCGTGACAGCCCCCCGCCCCTTCACCTTTCTCTGTTTCCCCCCAAGACCTCATAATTCTACTGCGTGCAGGCAGCTGGAGCTCCCATTCTTTTCCAAGGTTATGCCCTCATCTACCTCTCCTTCATGTTCCCTTCCCTCTCTTCTAGGAACCTGTCACATTCCCATTTCCTGTCTGATCTCTTTCACTCTCTACTCTTTGTTGACTTCTAACTGAGTTCAGTTTCCT
>NW_020837974.1:12611010-12620427 GCF_003676395.1 Aethalodelphis obliquidens
TTGTTGCGATGTGGTAGATCCTTTGTTTTTAAATGTCAGATTGAGGGTGATAATTACTTTTGGAGGAAGGCAGCAGAGCTGCCCCCCAGTTAGTTGCTAGGTCGCTGTTCTCCATATATATGGTCAGTGCTTCACGGATCGAGAAGACTGCTGTTAGCTGGGTTTCCAGGAGAAGTCGTATCTTGGGATCCAGATCCCTGATTGGCTCCTACGTTTCCAGAGGGGACTCTAGGCAGAGGATATACAGATTTTATTAACAAATTGCAGACTAATCTCCTATTGGACTGTGAGGCAACCTCAGTGGCCCCTCTTGCCCCAAAGTACAAGGCCTGGGCTAGAGTTCGCCTGTGTGGCCCACTCTCCTCTGAACCCTCTGAGACGCAAAGAAGGGGGTCAAAGAGGTAATCCGTGAGATCCAGGGAGGGGCTGCCAGGCTCAGCTCTGTCATAACCCCTCATCCCCACCACCACATCTTTCTTTCTTACACGGCGACCCCTTTGTCCCTGAAGACTCCATTTTGTCCTTGGCCCACATCAGCACTTCCATGTTGGGGGTGAAGGAGGGACGTTGTGGAACTTGAACAGTTAGAAGGTTGGACTCACCGCTTTTAGAATCTTGATCTGTGCGTACGTACGCCGTCGGGGCTCTCTGTCAGGCACACCCTCCCCCTCCTAACTGGAGACTGAGAGTTGAAGCCTTCCAGGGAGCTACCAGGAAATGCCTTTCAGACTCACTGCCATCCAGCAGCTCTCCAGACCTAACAGAGAGAAGCTACACTTTAGAAGGATCCCGAAAAGATATGCAGCCCTTTTCCTCTAGGTCGGCACTTTCTGAAATGTTCCCTGGAATACTCTTCCCATAAGATACTAATAAGTGTCCCTGAGATAAAGGATTTTGCTTAGAATTATTGGGTGAGATCACATTAAGCAAATTTATTTGGAGGAGTGACGGTGGCCGTGGGACTAGGGGGCTGTGTTTACCCAACAGGGTTGAACACCCATTACCACTTCATAGGTCCCTCGGACTGTAGTTTGGGAACTGTTTCTCCAGTTCCTCCAGAGTAGGCCACATCACCAGGGAACCGAAGCATTCTCCTGCCCCGCGTTCTGCTTTGGAATGGCACCGGAAGCCCTGTAGGAGGACCCCGACAACGTGTGACACTCATTGCTAGGGCTTCGAAATGAATGAGTGGAAAAATATTTAGTACACCGCTTGTTGTTTTCTTCACGTAGACCCTCGGGGGGACGAGCCCTCCCAAGTGTTATTTGTAGTGGTCGCAGAGTCAGGAAGAGTTAAACTTCTTCTGAACAGTTGCTTCTCTTTGTCTGGTGGCTCCATGAACTGTGTGGCTAGCAGGTTGCCCTCTTTGCAGTGGCTGCTAGAAGCCTCGAGCCGGCTTTGTGGCCCACCTGTTGTAAATAAACAGCACTCAAACCTCATTCTTTACTATGCAAAGCTACCTTGTTTCTTTTTCCTTCTCATCTGCCAATAATTTTTTTTAATGTTTTTTCTTTTCATTATCTTTCAAAGCTACCTTAAATTCTTTAATGGTCCAGGACAGGGTAAGTGATACTCGAATTCCCTATTACCAGTCTAGCTGCCTAATTGAAAAGTTGATACTGACTTGTCTAGGAAGACTATTGGCACTTTGGGCTTATCAACCAGGTTGATATGTGGTTGATGTACGGCCTCAGCTGTGGTGAGAATTACTTAGTTTGAGAGCATACCTTTTTGGCTCTGGAGGCTCTAAGGTCCTTGTTTTTCTGTTTGTGTAATCACTAGAGCCATGACGACAATTTACGAAGCCATGTTTTCCATCTTTCCCCCCCTACGGCAAGCCCATAAAACATTTTTGTCCATATATGTTTTGTCCACAGTGGACTCCTATTAGGATAGGAAAATGATGATGTCCTAAAAATTTGAAGCTAAATAGGGCCTCAAGGCTATCTAGTGTAAGGCGGGCAGATAAATTTCAATTGTCGTGCTATCTCTCATCTATTAGGTGGCTGCTTGGAGTACTGTGTTGAGGATTCTGGGCCAAGAAGGAATAAAGGTCTGGATTGATTAGTGATGTCTGCTGTGGCTGTGGCCTGAAGGAGACAAAGTATGAGCACGGCATGTTCTCTCTCCCCAATCTCTCCCTTTTCATAGATGAAGTTACCTGAGACGGCGGTGGCACTAGAAATCAAGTGTCCTTACTCTGAGTCCAGGACCCTTTTTACCTCATCTTGCTGAAGTAATTCTTTTTCTTCCAACTGTAAAGTTGGTCAACTAGAGCACTGAAAATAAGCTACTTCTAGATTTCCAATTGAGTTAATTATAAAGTAAAAAAAAAAAAAAAAAAAAAAAAGAACCGGAACCCTTCATTCCTTTTCCCAGTTTCTGAAAGAGTTAAGAAATAAGGCTGTTCCATAGTCAGACTAAACCAGATTGTTCTTGTCTACAGTTCACCATATTATCTTGATTCTATGTTTTAAAATAAAGCCTGTTTTATTGAGACATACCCTCCAGTAAGTTCTTTTCCCCCTGATACTTATTTGGTCAAGGATGTTGCCAGCCAATGCCAAACTAAGACTCCTACAGTATATTCTCTTGTTTTAAAAAAAAATAAAAAGAGAGGAGGAACATATTAGAAAGATCAAATTTGGCAACTTCGCTATCTCTATATACAATGCTGATAAGTATCACGTTAGCAAACATTAATCTTTTCAAATAATAATCCAGATGCAATTGAGATGAACAGTTTGGCTCTTAAGGATTTTTTTTCCTTGAGACAGTGGAATTCTTTTCCCTAGGCAGTTTCCTAATACAGAAAAAACAGTGCTGTCTCGTTTCTTCTTCTTTGCCTTAGCTCATCAGAAATCACGTCAGCAGTCTTGTTTGCATATTTATTGATGGAACATTCTGTCACATCTTCATAAGTGTTGGAGACATGAGTTTCAGGTGTCAGGGACAGAGGGCAGAATAGGTGCAATTAATATGTCACTTTTTCAAGCTCTTCTTCCAGTGGTCTGTAGACTGCTTTCTCCTGACCTGAGCCAGGCTCTTTAAGGTCATGGAATCCATCTGGTAGGGCTTTGTCCATTCAGGCTAAGTGATTGAATTCACAGTTCCACTGATTCAGTGCCTCATTTGTCACTTTGTTGAGGAGAGGTGTTTGGACCCGTTTGGTTGAGAGACTGGCTGGGTTGGGAACTGGGGCAAACCTGCCCTTAAGGCACCATTTCTCTCCTCTTCAAATATGATTCATAATCAGCCTAGAAGAAGCAGAAAGATAATAGAGGATGACCAGCTGCTCCGGAAAGCGGGCTGCCGTGAAGCCGATTGTTAGTGTGACGGCCTCTGAGGTGCCTTGCACGCCAGAACCAAGGATTTCAGTGACTTGGGTATTCACAACAAGGGCCTTCCGAAATAACCAGCAGTGGCTTGGTGGAGCCCTCTTCTCTAAAATGTATTGGGCCTCAAAGCAAATTTCCATCTTTCGGCCGCCAGCAGCCCGGTGTCAATTAAAGTGAACATACTTGACAGTTTCACTCTTGCAACCCTTGGAAGAGTGGAGTTTCAGAGCTAGAAGCCAGGCTGGTTTCATATTGACCTTCAGCTATGCAGATGTGCCCTGTGCAGCAGCTGGGCTGCCTGCTGAATGGGAATGGGGTAGGCGTGCTGCCCCGGCCTCATTGACATTCCAGGAGGCTGCTTCCTGCCCGTCCTCCCCCTTACCAGGTGCCGCATGGCCTATTAGTTCTTCAGGAAGGAGAGCAGGTCAAAAAGGTGTGTGAAGTAGGTCAGAAAGAGGGCAGTCTCTAATGGGGTAGGGGATGCCTACTTATTTGCTGGGAGGAATTGTCTCCTATGGAAGAAGGGTTCCAAATTAAGCCTTAGGATACAAGCGCTACCTCTGAAGGTGCTTTGGCCATTAGGGCTACAACTGCAGGTCTTCTGTTGGTCGACCTCTTGCTCTCCTGCCAAACACACCAGGCTCCCTGTAGAATTGCTGGGGTGTGCAGGGAGAATCAGCTTATTTTTTAATCGAAAAATAAATTTCTTCTTGAGAAAATGGGAACACTAAGACATTCAAGATAAATGGGAGAGTTAATAGATGTTCCAGTGTCTAGGCCTAAAACAGGGGGCTTGGTCTGTAATTAATCCATCCCTGTAGGATCTGTGGCTAAGCTTCAAGGAGCCCAGGAATCCCCTGAAAGTGGATTTAAAGTTTTGTTTATTTGTGCACTTGTACATGTGCCTCAGAAGAAGGTCCATAGCTCTTCCCATCAGATTTTCAAGGAGATCTAGAACAGCAACAACAGCAGCCCAGGCTTTGCACTGGGCTGGCAAAGCCTAAGTAGGCACAAGCCGTCTTTTTAGATACACCCTGTTTATTATGCAGATTTATTCACCTTCCTGACCCCCTTTGCCCCACTGAACCAGAGCCTTAACAAAGGTGGACCCTGAGTGCCAAGGAGCCATGTTTTCACTCAGCAGCGGTTTGGGGAAACTTCCACTTGTGTGAAAAACACTTTCCAATCGCTCTTATTCCATTTTTCTTCAGGCAACTTTCTGATATGATGCGGCTGAATGTTAAGTCCTTGTGTTTTATATTGTTCGTACAGTATGTGTCTAGTTTAAAGGTCTTCATTCTAATTTTTCATCACGTGGTCAAAGGTGGCACCAACACTGAGCTTTGGCCTGTGCATAGCAACGTTTGCTTCACCCAGAATAATGAAATGAGAGTCGCAGAGCTTGTCTTACCCAGCCCACTCCTTTTACCATGGAAGCCCACAGACGTTAGGTAGTTTTCTCAAGGTCATACATCTCATTGGTAGTAGAGGTAATAAGTCCCTTTATCCTTTGTTCTTACTGAAGAAGGGAAGTTATAGAATTAATGGAATTTTACAAATCGGGGGGTTTTCTCTATGGTTATCATTAACAGAAGGCACAGAGGGGTTGCATGAAAATCTCACAGAAGTCCATCTTCCCAGCCTTTTTCGGATCGGTATCCTTTCCCGCATCCCCTTCCTCCCCTTCCCCCTGCCCCACCCCCTTCTTCCTTAGCACACTGGCTTACAAAGCGCCCCCTCACCGCTGGGCCCTGCGAAGGCCTTCCTTCTGGGCCCTCTAGGAGCTGGGGCTCTCAAACTCCTGCGGCCGCACCTAGAAGGCGTGTGTATTTGTCCATATGCTCTTGCTTTAAACGATCCGGTCTCCCCACCAGCACTCTGCCCCAAGGAATAGGAAGGTCAGGAGAAGGGGGAGAAAACGACCACGGAGTGTGTCGCCCCTGGGGAGACTTGAGACTTGCCACTTCCCAGGATTCCAGGTATAGCAGCGCCTTTTCTTCTGGCAGGAAGCCGCAGAGTGTGAGTAGAATGGCAGCGGGTTTGTTAATAAATTGCTGCTCGTTTTCTTCTTCATCGTCCTTAGTGGCTTTAGAAACTGCTCTTGACTCAAGCCTTCTGTAGGGCCAGAGATGTTTCCACAGAGAGCCCCTATCTTACATATAAGAACCCCTTTCACCTTTGTTCAGATTGTCCCACCATGTTGCTGCCTTTAAAAAAAAATGTGTTTTATATATAACCTAGCTTATGTCCCTATAAAGTCCATTTGTAACGACTCCCTCGTGAGCTTAGCCAAAGTATGTCTAGACAATTTTTTCTGGCCTTCCCTCCCAAAACTCTTTGGGTTAAAAATAGGGAAGGATTTGTTTTAAAACAGTGTTGCATTGTATCTTTAACCTTTTGTCCAAACGCAGGTTGCCCGTTGAAGTTTTATTTAGAGAAAGCGTGTAACTTATGAACCAGCTCCCTCAGACCTCGGGACGGCCCCTGGCCGGCCTTCCTGCTGCCGGTGCATTAGCCGTGTCTCCAGAGGTGTTTTACAGGAAGCTTAGACGGAGGGAAGCACTTAATTATTATCCAAATTTTTCCTTTCAGTTAAGTCTTACGGTAAGATATCCCAGAGATTATATTTTTAGCAACCGCTTTAAAGAGACTGGGGAGATTAATTTAAAATTGATAATCGCATGGCAGCACCACAGCTTAACAAGCTCAAGGTCTGCCTCGTGGAGCTGGCTGCTCTCGGGGGACTCTGGTTCAATTCTCTTTGCTGCCAGTTGAAATCAGGAATCACAACTGCAGTGATTAGCAGTGAATTCCCTGATCTCCGGGCCCCAGGCAGAGAGAGAGGGAGGCTGTTTTCTTGGTAGCCAGTGGTTAACCCCTTTGTGGGAAGGCTGAGAAGCAGAGGAAAGGCTTCACAGCTGTGGGGTGAGGCCTAGTCATCTATATCTTTTACTGCCCAGGCAGTTCCGAGCATCATCGGGTGTGGAAGCCACTGCTCTGCGGCAGGTGACGGTGACCAGTGGAAGAAAGAGCCTCTTGGCTCAGTCCGAGGCACTCGGTAGCCACCTTGAGCGCTGACACCTGGACCTGCCTGGCTCAGAAGGCCTCCAAAGGCCTCCAGAGGCCCCTGCTTCCATGGCTGCCGAGACCTGTGTCAAGCTGGGAGAACTTGCTTTGGAGAAGGAGGCAGAAAAGCCTGCTTTCTGCCCCTCTTGCAGCTTGTGTTTTTAAAAATGGCCTCTGGCTACCAAGTGGACGATTACGGATAGTATCGTAGAGCAGCAGTAAGCAGTGTTAATGAGCTGCAGGGTATCGGACACAAAAAAAGAAAATATTTTCCCTGAGGGCCAAACAAAATTAATTTAAAAAATTAACGCAAACCACTAATGCTGCCAGTGCATCCATTAAATTATGGGACTGTGACATGTACAGTGCTATATTTTTGCCATTGAATTTGTTATCTAAGAGGTATTCATTGTTTGTTACAGTGTGAAAAGCTGTTTTCCTCCAGATAAGCTTGTTCATTAGTAAACTGGATCCCTGCCACCACCCCGATTCTTCGCACTGAAGTAATGCCTTGTAGCGTAAATGCAGACAGCCGCTCTGCATTTAATATCAGAAATGGAAATCAAAAGCGGCCAGCCTGGTTTGAAATGGCTTCAGTCTTTCCCGGGACGAAATCTGTGGAAAGAAATTCTTCTCTCTGCTGCTTCTGACACCACTGCTTCGGCAGACAGGCCCTGAAAGAGACTGATAATTATTAAACAAAGTATCTTGTTTCCCACTGAGGTCTCCAGATCGCTCTGTCATTAGACTGGATTTATTTCTAGGGTTTCATTCATGCTGTGACAGCTGGGGATTGATAAGTCCTGTGTTTTAATTTCAGGCAGAAATGAAACTGGTCAAATGCAATTTGGGAGAGGAAGAGCCCTTGATAAGACGACTGTGCATCTTAATGCCTAGACACAGAGCCAGAATAAGGAAGGCATCTTAGTGTGGGGTGGGGCGGTGGGGGGGCAGGCTGAGCCTTCAGCCAAAGCAGACAGCACACCAGAGCCGGGCCTGGGAGGCAGGACAGAGGCAGGCCAGGAGAACCGTGTCAGTGCAGTCGCAGAGCACCCCTCAAGTGTCAGGTCCCGGATCCAGGTTTGGGAGTACCGTGGCAGGGCGTGTGCTGTGGCGGTGACTGCAGGCTTTGCTGTTTTCCTGGGCTCCGTGGTCCTCATTTCACAGGGCGTAGCGCTGGCCCAGCCCAACCTGAAGTGTGTGTAGGTTCTCGTCGCACATCTACACTCGGTTCCTCAAGGTGCTGAGTAAGCTCAGGGCCTGTGTTTTTCTTTTTCAAAGGGAAGCCAGAATTACTTCTCTGAATTTTTTTTTTGAAGGGGGGCCTCCTATTTACCTACTGAGCAAATACCGAATTCAGCACTGTTTCACATCTGAGGGGTGCATCGGTCACCAGCAGAGAGCGGAGAGAAAACCTGATTAGCAATAAGCTCATTTCCGCAGAAACAGGGTAATTAAGATGCTGCGTGGAAAAGTGGTGGAGAGCCCTGACCTGTCAGCTTTTGGGGGTCTTGCAGGGGGCACCCTGTCCTTGCCCTGATGTGGAAACAGCTGGACTGACTGACTCGCAGGAAGGGTGCTCAGGTCCTCCTAGGGCTCTGTGTCTTCCACGGGGATGCTGGTGTCTTACTGGGTCAGAGCACTCCCTACACAGGCCCATAACGGAGCAGCAGGTAGGAGGACGGTCAGGACGAAACCCTGCCTCCTCCTCCAGACTCTCCATTTCACTAATGAGGAAACTGGGGTTCTCAGTGATGACTTGCTGCTTAAAAAAAAAAGGCGCAAACTAATTCATTCAGAGAAGCCCAGCAGGTACTTGTGGCCAAAGGCTTCTAACCGGAAGTGCTAATCACATATATTAAAGCAGCAGCTCATCTGCCATCACTAAGATGGCCGTGTGTCCTGGTTTGCCGGGGACAGTCCTAACGTATGCGTGGTGGTGTTCTAACGGCACCCTCTTTCATGCTTCAAAGCATCCTAGTTTGAGTGCTACGTGGTATGGTCACCCTCACTATCACCCACAGCCTAGCCAGTTTGTTCAAGGCGAGTCACAAACCCACTGGGCCCAGTGAATCAGAATCTCTTGTTTACGAGTTGTAGAAGGATAAATACTGAACAAAACCAATGAAATAAGGTTTAAAAACATGCAGAGCAACACCACATGTTGCATTTATATACCTATAGAGCAAAAGTATAAATACCATACTATGCATAGTAAACATCAAATGAGCGATAGCATCTCCCTGTGAGGAGGTGTTTGAAATATATATTTCTTAAGCTGGATGGTGGCTCTGTAGGTTTTTCTTACATCTATTCTTATATTACCCTCTACTTTTCCATAGGCAGAAATATTTTATAATTTAAAAATAAGTTTTAAAACCTTTCAAGATAATTCGGATGAGACCAGAGGAGATCATTGCATTCAGGCCTGGGGGCGTGTGAGTGCGGGGGAGATTATACTTGGGGTCAGGCATCTCAAGAGTTGCTGTCGGCCCCTAGAGCTGACCTTACTGCGAACCTGATTAAGCTGTGCATTCTACCTCAAGGACAGTGCTGACAGACAGGGTCTCCGGGAAGAGGCAGTGTGACCGGCACAGGCTGCCTGCCCAGGACCTGGCATCGATGTTCCTAGTACTCAGACTAAGGGCTGCACCCCAGAATCTAGCAGGAGAAACCTGGCTATTTGCGTCGCGGGCGGATTTGCCTCCATCGACTCTGCTGTTCGGTCACATCTAGTTCACAGGTTGATATTTACTGTTGTGTCCTTGAGGCCAGCTCTTGCCCATAGATTTTTCATAATTCCTCTATTTCCTTCTCAGTCCAACCAGCACAATAAGTCAGGTCCTTTCTCCCCACCACCTACAGCAAAGAAGAAGGAGCACAAAGAGAAAGGCGGGTCTCAGGGAAAGCCTTCGGGTGAGGGTGCGGGGGTCACAGGCCTTCAGGTGAGGGTCCAGGGGTCACAGGCCTTCAGGTGAGGGTCCAGGGGTCACAGGCCTTCACGTGAGGGTCC
>NW_020837974.1:12620437-12645868 GCF_003676395.1 Aethalodelphis obliquidens
GCCTTCGGGTGAGGGTCCGGGGGTCACAGGCCTTCGCGTGAGGGTCCAGGGGTCACAGGCCACTCCCCGGCATCCCTTGGAGGACTTTGTGCTGATCTACAGAATCGTGGTGAGACCTGGAATAAGTGAATCTTGAGGAAGTTTTATTTCTGCCCAGGAGATGGTACTTTTAGGCTTGTACCTTCCCTGCAAATACCATAACTGCATCTAATTCTGAGCTCGGAACCGTCTGGCTTCCAGAGACTGTGGTTCTAGGCAAAGAAAGGACCCACAAACCCTTCCCCCCATCAATTTTGCACCTTTCCAGTTGATGTGTATTTTCAAGCATATTTCTGGAATCTCTGTCTGAGTAGATACAGGTACCATTCCAGTCATGCTGACTAGCTTATGAAAGCAGCCAGGGGTAGGCAGGATGGCCCCAGAAGGAGAAGGGAGCGTTCCACATGGGAATGGATTTTCCAAGAGGAATGGAGACAAAAGATAGAGTCCTGAGAACACGGAGTTTGGCCTGAGTGCACATCTTAGTGCACATCTTAGTGCACATCTTAGTGCATCTTAGTGCACAGTTTGGCCTGAGTGCACATCTACCCATCCCGATGCGCTTAGCACGCTTTCACACGGGCAGGTGGTCCTTGGCAAGAAGGTGACTATCTGATTTGGATGGTTTCCTTTTAGGCGCCTGGTACAGTGACCTGCGATCCAGCACGTGGTTGACCTGAGCCTCCTGACGGTGGCGGCAGGAGCTAACCTTTACTGAGCACGTGCTGGGTACCAGGCCCTTTGGTAAAGCACTTTATGTGACTCTTTGCTCCCGTTTCTCTCAATCACACTTTGAAGTAGGTATTGGGATGAGCCGATATGAAATTGCCATTTTTCATTTTCGAAACAGAAACGGTCGTTTCTGTATGTGAAAACGGTCAAGTATCGGCAGTTCTATGTGGCACAATCTAATCATCTTATTGTAAGATAAAACTGAATCTTCTTACAGTAAGATTCTATTCCAAACAAGTCAAATACCAGCAACTTTATATGTTTTAATCTAATAATTTGTTTTCCAAATGGAGGAACTCAGGCATGGAAATGCGCTCTGAGGCAGCCCAGCGAGCAGGCAGGGGAGCTGGAATTTGAATTGCAGGTCACTGTACCAGGTAGTGCATCTCCAGACCGTCGCGCCGAACGGCTGCACCAGGCTGTCTCCTCCTTGGGGGGGAGACAGAGGCGTGTTTCTGTGGCCTAGGTGTTCACGTTGGTTCTTCCACACCTCGGCCAGCTCTGAGATCAGAGATGGCCGGCCAAACGAATCCAGTGTTTCCTGGAGTCTTGGGTCACGCCCGTGATGCTCTGTTTGAAAAGAATGGTGTGTAGTGAGCACACGAGAAATCCAGAAGATGGAAAATCTTTCTTTAGGATCTCTGCTCCTCTCTCCAGTGAAGAAAGAAATCAGTGTGGTTCCAGCAGAGGTGTTCTCAGCAGGACCTGGTCCATTAAATGAAAGACTTCCATGCTGAGCCAATCAAGACAGACCTGGACAGAAATCAGCCTCTCTCCTGCCCTGGAAGCCCACGCCTGGAGTCTGTAATTCATCTGTTAACTCGAGTGTGCAGCCGGTGGTTTAGCACGGAGGGGGACTGCAGGGAAGGGAAGAGAGAGGGGCAGGAGCTGGAGCCCTCGCTTTTCCAGCATCACAGTCAAGTCAGGCAGAGGAAACAGGGCTCTGATAGCTTCTTGGACCTTCTGTTTCTGGCAAAGAGAAACCAGCAGGGAAGATT
This sequence comes from Aethalodelphis obliquidens, assembly GCF_003676395.1. NCBI lineage: Eukaryota > Metazoa > Chordata > Mammalia > Artiodactyla > Delphinidae > Aethalodelphis > Aethalodelphis obliquidens. Next base: position 12,622,207 of record NW_020837974.1, read on the forward strand.
TTTGAAAACTGATGAGCTGGTGGAAGACATGAGAACAATGGCGGAGAGGCAGGGACCCCAGGGGCTGAATAAAACAGTTGCGCTGTTGCCTTTCAACAAGACTGAATAAAGTTTAGGATTTTTTTTTAATCGGACTTGTAGCCATTTTTAAACTTTCATTTTTCATAATGTCACAGATAATCTTTTTATCTATTATCCACTGGCTCTTTTCTGAGGGGCATTTGCATCAAATAGTCCTGCGCAGATCACGACTGTCTCTAGTGGGGAAACCGGCTTGAAATGAAAGGTTATTCACTCCCTCTGCTTTCACGGGCTTTGTTCTTGGTTCTCGCACATTTTTTTCTACATCTGAATTCGGGTATTTCTGGAGTTTTTCTTTAGAAACCCTTCCATTCTGAGATCTAAGCATATTCAGACTCCAATCTGTGTGTCAGGGGTTACAAAGCTTATGTTCACTGAAAGTGAAGCACCTACTTTGAAACGTTTGTCAGCTACCCCACGTCCTCCCAAATCCCCTCAGAGCATTTCCTGCCGAGGCAGCAATCATAAAAAGGCGGGCATTCACGCAGTGGGGGGCCCTTTTCCCGGGTGCCGGCCCCCCCACTGGTGGTGGAGCTGTGGCTTTTGCAGTATGCACTGCTGGATGTGAGCTGGGCAGCCCGCTCCTTCCCGCAGCAAGGAGAGGGGGTCTGGGGGCTGGATCTACTTCCACCCATCCTCCCACGTGGGGACTAATAGACCAGCCTCGTCCAGCAGGCAGAAGTGGGGCTGCGTGGATAGGACGCGGTGGGGAACCAAGGTGTCGCCTGGGCTCACGGGGAGAGGAAGCACAAGCCAGCCCCTTGTTTGCGAAACCCCATTGAGAAAAGTGCCCTGAAGTCACGGGGATACGACCGATGGTTTCTGTTCAGCTTCTTTTACTTAGCTCATCCTCCTAAGCTGTCAGGGACTGGGACGGGGGGGGGGGGGGGACCAGAGTTGTTCTCAGGCCTACGTGACAAAGCCTGTCATAAAAGCACCCTTCTCTTCCCCTCCAGCTGCCTCCTCTGCCGTTCCCCAGCACAGAGCCTAGAAGTGCTGCTTTTCCTCCCAGCAGTCACTGGGGGCAGCCTGCAGAGGCAAGGCCTGAGGGGCCACTGCCGTGTACGTGTTCAAACTGTGCACTGAACTCGCCCCCAAACAGCTGCTCTCAGGCCAACAGTGACCTCACAGAACACTGGCCAGGGGCGTGCTCTTCCATCTGTGTATCTAGAGTCCCTAAAACAAGGGAATATTGGGCCCAAAGAAGTACTGACAAGACAAGCCCCTCTGGCTGAAGGGCGCTGCTTTGGGGCGCTGGCCACACTGCCCCTCCCAAGGCCTGCGGGAAGCGATGCCGCTCTCATTCATTACACGGGATGTGAAGGCCAGGCAGGCCCAAGTGATGGCCGAGTTCGCCGGGCTGGCGGCTGGTGGGCCTCAGAGTGTAGACCTCTCTGGCTCTAAATTCCTTACTCCTACCATCTGCCGCCTCCCCAGGCTGTCAGGGCTTCTTCGGGGCGCGCCGATCCTTTATCTTAGGGACTCTTTAGATCCACCACCGTGATGGTGGCTGCTGTGAGGACTTGCTCTGAAGAGAGAGGCAGCATTACTGGGGTAAAGTAGTAAGGTAATTTCCTTGTCCCTGAGCTCCCCAGACCTTTGAGCCACTCATCATACTTTTATACTTTTACGACTGAAAAGAAATTTCTGTGAAGTCATAAATACACTAGAAGCCCTTGTAACTGAGTACATGAAAGTATTCTCTCCTTGGGTGTGGGAATCTCTCAGCAATGTGGCAGGAATGTAGAAATCAGTTCTGAGTTGGCAACCAAACATAACAGATTTCCCAGTTGTACCAAGCACACGTAGCTGTGGCTGTAAAGCTCCCCCTTAAAGCAAAATGTAGCTTTGTAAGGTGTAGTTTTCCTCCTTTACTGTAGCTTTTCTGTGAGAGCTCTGGGTTTAGTTTCATTGTATAGATACTTGTAACCCTTTGAATAAGTAGAGTGCCCGCTAAATTGTGTCTCTGTAACTTACTCCAGAGTTAAAGTGAATTGTAGTTAATGTTTCCGCATCCAGATTTACAGCTGCACCTGGACTGGTAACGTGGGGTGGGTGGCACACCATCGCTGAACTAAGACTCGGGGGCTGTTGGCTCTAGTCCCGGCCTGCCCCTCACTGCGACTTGAACAGGTATCTCTGCTTCTGTAAGCCTCAGAAAGAAAGAGTGAGACTACCTGCCCTGCCCCACCCGCCTTGGTGGATTGGTAAGAGTTCCAGGGCAAATTAGAAAGATTGGGTACTGCTGGAAGCGGCCTAGGGCCGGAGCTCACCAGGTGTGCATGACACACCCAATTTGCGCGTGTCCACCTAGGAGCTTTTGATTCACAGGACATGCTGTTACCCATTCCTGGGGGGAAAATACCGTTGAGATTACACCAGTCCACTCTTTGACAGGAAGCCTCGGCTCCTGGCAACAGAATCCCACGCCGTCTCCTTCGGCCGCCCTGTGCTGCGTTCACGCTCCCCTGCCTGCCACGCGCTTCACGGCGCACACACTTCTCTCACCCGGACCAGGCTGCCGCGTGGATAATCCGCCGGCCCTCAGCTTGCCTGCTGCTGCGGTTGGCGTGGCTCTCAAAACTCCAGCCACCGAGCCTGCAGAAGCAAACCTCTAGGCCTCCCGGGAGGTTCAGGGGTCCCCTTGTGGCTGAGCCCTTAACAGAAACTACAGTCTGTAAAAAGAATAACAGTTAAAAATGATGTGGGTTTCAAATGTACCATATGCTCACTGATAACATTTAGAAAATCCAACACACAGTAAGAAAAAAATATTCACATATGCCATCGATACATTTTACATATTTGCGTTGTTTGTTCAGCTTTTTTCTCTTAACATTTCATCACGGGCGGTAGCGTTAAGTTTAGGGGCTTGGATTCTGGAGCCAAACCGCTTGCGTTTGAATCCAGCTCTGCCACTTGGACAGCTCTGTGCCCTTGGACAGGTTTTTGGATATGTTTATAATTCCATTTTCTCATCTGTAAATTAAGGATAACAGTACCTACTTCAGAGGCTGTTTTGAGGCATTAACACAAATAAAGGACTGAGAATTATGCCTCCTGCCCTGCAGTAAGCACTCAATAATCGAAGTTGGTAATATTCCTTTCTTAAAAAAACGTGATTTAGGGCTTCCCTAGTGGCGCAGTGGTTGAGAGTCCGCCTGCCGATGCAGGGGACGCGGGTTCGTGCCCCGGTCCGGGAAGATCCCACATGCCGCAGAGGGGCTGGGCCCGTGAGCCATGGCCGCTGAGCCTGCACGTCCGGAGCCTGTGCTCCGCAACGGGAGAGGCCACAGCAGTGAGAGGCCCGCGTACCGCAAAAAAAAAAAAAAAAAAAAGATTCATTAAATAGGAATATAGTACTTTAAAAATTCCATGCTCTGCTCCCTCCACAGTCACTTAGAGTCTGAGGAGTAAGACTAGAGCATCATCCCCCTCGGTTCCCTCCCCTCCATCCTTGTACACCTGAGGAGAGCAGGCACTACCTGAAGAACTGCATCTTCCCCATGTTGAAAGCCGAGTGGCCTGCCTTACCATTTGCATCAAGGCCAGACCCTAGTGTGGTGATCATGGAATCGAAGACTCAACGTCCAGTACCATTTGCCAGCACATCCTTTTATTAGTGGAGATTATTTGGGGGCAGGTCAACAAGCTGTATATGTTTTCAGCAATGCTTTGTTTTTCTCCCCCAAACACAAAGTGCTATTTAGTCCTCACATCGCCTAGGAAAGCAAGGGAGGGACTGTTTTTCCCATTGAGCAGAGAGGAAAGCTCAGGCCCTGGGTGGGATCAGACTGCAGGTCCATTGCCGCCAAGGTGAGTACCCCATCCCGGGGACTTGCTCCCCTCAAGCTGTCGTGACCTCTCCACAGTAATGACTGGCTGCTTTAAATGCTCCCCACACGAGTCTATGGAGAAACAGCAGTGCCTCGGCCCAGGAGCAGAAGGCCTGCCTCAGTCGGAAGGTGGCAGGCCAGGTGCAGTGTCACAGAATACGGCAGCCCAGGCAGCCGTCGATGCTGTGCCCTCTCGTGTCACGATGAAAGGAGTAGGATGGGGTCAGACTCATGACCCTTAGAGTCAGAAGAGAAAAAGAAGCCCAGGCCCCAGCTCTACTCCTCTCCTTTCAGAATCCTCCCTCGAGGGGCTCTGACTGTGGCTGAGGGGAGAGGAGGCATTTCTTCACGCACAGTGCTGACTGTTCCACCTTGACGGTGGCCTCTGCTCTGTCCTCACTCACATGACCACGGGAAGCAGCTCTTTACAGCAGTAGTTCTCAAACTTGAGTGTGCACCAGAATCACCTGGAGAGCCTCGAAAAACACAGACTGCTGGGTGGTCCCACCCCTGGGGTTTCTGACTCAGTAGACCTGGGGTTGGGCCCCAGAATTTGCATGTCTGACAAGTTCCTAGATGATGCTGGTCCAGTGACCATGCTTTGATATCCTGTCCTTCGCTAGCCCAGGTTAGCAGGCCTTGATCCCTGCTCAGGAACATGACAGGATGGCTCAGATGCTGAGCTTTTTAAATTCAAGTTCCAAACACGAGAGAACCAGGCAAGAGCCCTTCCTGACTCTGTGCATTCAAGGGCCACAGAGAGAGAAACAGTAGCTCTCTGGTCTTGGGACAGGAAAGCTCTCTGCAGCTACTGCTTCTATGGATGGGGGTGGTGAGTGCACTTTGATGAAGACGAACATGTCCAGAACCACCCAAACAGGGCAGACAGGAATTATTGCTGGCTGCTTTGTGGGGAGAGGTGCAAAGCTGGCATTGAAGCAGCCCCTCTTAGGGGCCAGTGCTATCTGCAGGAGTGTCAGCTTTGGCCACTTGTTTCTGGCTGACCCCTCCAGGAATTCTCCCTCTTCAGCTCACCTCCTTGGTTAAGGAGCACTGAAATGCTGTGGCAGAAACTCGGGAATTAGAAGCCTGTGTGCCTGCTCCGTCACTTACTAGCTCAGGGGCAAGGTTTCGGAACCATTCCAGGCCTCAGTTCCTTAATATGTAAGATGGAGATAATCTCTGCCGACCTCTCAGGTTGTGGGGTGGACCTAACTGCATCGCTCAGTGCTGTGCTGTGCATTCCTGGGAACGTCCCTGAGGTTAGGGCTCTCGGCAAGGAAGGCAGCCACAAGGGCGGCCCGGGTGCTCTTTGGAAATTCTGGATGGGGAGACCTGAGGCCCGGCCTGGCTTTTCCACCCTCTCACCTTCACAAGCCACTCCATCCTTTCAGCTTCAGTGTCCTCCTCTGTACCATGAAGTTGGAGTAAATTCAGAACCTCTTCTGGCTGTAAATGGTTTGAGCCCACTGTCAACTGGAAGACTCAAGTAGAGGCTGTAACGTCTAAACACCCAAACGGCAAGGAGCCTTTCTTCCAAACCACCCAGCTGGATTGGTGGGGCAGTTCTGTGGTTCCGGGCACTGACGACCAACCTGTCCCGCCGCCGCGAGCCTCAGGTTGCTTCAGGGCGGCCCTGACACCGGCGCCCTGCCCCGCTCGTGCCTCCTTGCCTGGCCGGGATGCGGAGTCGGCAGAAAGTGCACGCGCTCTGCGTGGCGGCCGCCAGCCCCGCGCCGGCGCGCCCGGCTCGCCGCAGCCAATCGGCGCGCGCACCGCGGGTGACCTCCCCCGGGCACGGAATAAATCGTCAAGTTGCCCCGCCGCGGGTCTCAGTCTTCTGGGCTAATTAGCGGAGCGGGTCATGAGCAGCGCGGAGGGTCGGGCCATTTTGTGGGCCGGGGAGGGGCGCGGGAGGGCGGCGCGCTTCTCGGGGTCCGAGGCCTCCCCGCGCCGCGGGTAGACGGCTGGCGCGGCCGCCGCCCGGAGCCGCTGTCTGGCCCGCTTCCCGGGGCGCGGCGATCTCTGCCGCTCGGTTCCCGCACCCCGGAGAGGAGGCTTAGGCTGGCCCGGCGGGGACGCCGCGCGGCCGCCATCCTCTTCCCTCGGACCGTCGACTCGGCTCTCCCGCGGCCAAGATGCAGCAGATGCTGAACGTGCCGCCTGCCTGTAGACCTCAGATGCGCCTTTCCCGGAGGTTCTGAACTTCTGGAAATCCCGAGACCGCGTCGTGGGTTTTGTTTTTGTCTTCGGCTCGACTTTGGCTTTGATATTCTCTGGCTACCTGGATACGTCTTTGCTTTGTGGGTAAGTCTCCCGTGGATCGCAGCACCAGTAACCAACCGCAGGGAGAATCCGCCTTTAAAATTCCCAGCCTGGAGGCGCCTCGGGCTGGAGAAGACGACCCCACTCCTGACCACGTAAGGGCTCTCTGATTCCACCTTTCCTCTGATGGGGAGAAATATCATTTCATGGCAGAATTTTAAGCACATTGTCTGATAGGATTGGCAATCACTAACCAGGAAAATGAGTAGCAATTAGGAGTTCAGTAATAAACGGAAGTCTGTTGTCCTAATTAAGTGGAATTACTGACGGGTAATGGCAACATTGAATTCTTCAGTTTAATTAAGAGTTTATATAATTATAGTGCACTTTTTATTTCTTGGGGGAGCCATGGGGTAGGAATTAAATAACCAGTGTGATGGGTAAGAAACCCATTTAATGGATAAGTAACCGGTGCGTTGAAATAAACGTGGGTGCTTGCTCAAGTAATGGGAACTTAAATGAAGTCCTAATACAGGCATGTGCTAGCTTGGACCAAGCAGGACTTTCTTTCAGCTGCTAATTCCCGTCTGATACAAATCCGTGTGGCTTAGAAATTATTAGCTCATCTCTGACACCGGAATCGGCTGTTACAAAGACAGCAAAGCTCAGCGCTCCCCCGCAGTGGGATTAGCCCCCATCTGTGCTTTCTGGAACTGTGTTTTCCACATTCCCCAAGAATGAAGTGAGAGGGTCATTTGAGGGTATTCTGCTGTCTGGGGTTTCTGTATCAAAAATCTCGTGATTGCACTGTTCAGCCGTAATTGTTGATAGCTGAAGGGGCTGGCAAGCCCCACTGAAGTCATGCAGCCTCAAAGCGGAGCGAGGGTGTAGGTGTGGAATTTGTTTGAGCGCTGATCTGTAATTATAAAGATGTGATTTTCCTCTTTGGTGGTGTATTGTTTCCTTTACTATTATGTTCTCATGAAATTGTTCCCCTCGTGGGAAGCAGTGAAACTGGAGAGAAATCCCTCCTCAGAGGGTAATTTTCTTGTTTTTGTTTTTGTTTTTGGTGTAGGTTTCTCAGAATCCTTTTAAGCCTGCCTTGGGATGAGTGTGTTTATTTCTGTAAGAAGCTCCAGCAGGTTTGGAAATCACTAGGTTTCGAGTGTACTGGGAAATAATTAGCACCTCAAATAATAATATTTATTTATACCTTGGCTGCAGCCTCTTGCTTACATAAGGTCTAGATTTTTCAACAGGATGAGCAGGGACTACCTTCTCCAGAGAGCTCCCATATCACGAGTGGGCTCAGGGAGCGCCATGAAACTTGTATTTCACTCCAGAAGAGACAGCAAATGGCAGGGATGGAGCAGTGCATCTTTAATGCTGCATGGGTTTTAAAGTTTGCAAGGCCTTTGGGAACTTACCCATAATTCCCTGCTGTTAACGAGAGAAAGCGGGGTTGGATGGATGTTTGCTGTGTATGTCTCCTGACCTCAGGCCTTCCAGGGTGCGCTGTAGGTGCCTGGGGACAGAGTGGGGAAGTGACACGAGGCCGTACTGGTGTTACTGTCCAGAATTTTAAGGACTTGTCTCCTCTGGTTTTTCCTCTGTCCCCCAGCCCTGTTTTGTCATACTGCCATGAAAGTCTTAACAAAACTGTCAAAAATACCTGCACCTGTTCTACCAGAACCATGGCCTCTGCATGCAGGCTTATTTTATTGGCTTGCTGCTCCTTTACTTATGTTCTACCCCAAGACACAGCACGCTCCTGTACAGCAGACAGATTCTTGAACACACAACACGGATGGAAATTTGAGACTTGTAACATTCAAGGATGACATATTGCCATGTTTCCTAACTTTTCATAAGGGGTTGTGACTAAAGATCACAACTTCCTAACGTCCCTTTTTTTCCTAAGCTCTCACAGTTCCTTCACACACCTGCCTGTTAACTGTTTAAAAAGCTCCATGATGTAAGGAGGAGAGTCAAGGATGGCCATTCTCTGTGAAATGCTGCCCTGGCTTAGCCAACCCCGGCATTCTCGTTCTGACTAGTGGGTGTTGGGTGCAGTGAAAGTTTCCTTCCATGGTAACATCTTTAAGATTTGGTTCCAAATTCCCTTTCTTCTTTTTATAATCTGTCACCTCTACATTTATCTAAAATCAGCCTGAACTGATAGAAAAACTGAGAGATAGGTTATGAAGCTCCCGGCAAGCCAGGAGCAGATTCCAAACTCTTAATGAAATGATCCGACTTAGGAACAAGACACAGACTGGCCTGTAGTCTCTTAGAATCCATTGTTCGTCTGAGGGCAGGAGCACTGGGAAAGATGGCAGTCACAAGCCCTGTCTCCGCACGTTTTTCATCCTCCTTCCCACTCAGTCTTGGGTCCCCTGGATAGGCCGTGTCGTGGGTATCAGTCACCACTTGTCCGCTGGTTGCACAATGCAGTTTACCAGCCTCTGCCCAAGCGATGCCTCGCAGCCATAGTATAACAATAGCGCATAAAAGAATGTAACGCTCCTGTGGGTCTGGGCCCCGGTCCAAGGGGATTAGCTACTGGAAGTACCTGAAAGGCATTGTTGAAACACACTCACCTGTAACGCGGTTCCTTGGCCTGGATCTGAAGGGCAGGGTAATGTCGGTGTCCTTTTGTTACCTCTGAAGGGACACGTCCTTTTCCATGTAACGCCCGACCTGCTGGCTCATAGTCGCCCCGTTGTGGCATCAGGAGAGTGCTCCGAGGTCATGTAGGCCCTGGCATTGGCATCTCCTAGGGAGCTTGTCAGAAATGCTGAGCCTCACATCTGCCCCCTGATTCTTCAGATCAGAATCTGCATGTTAACAAGATCCCCAGGTGATCTGTACGCGTTTTGACAGGTTGGCTTCTGCCCTGACGCAGTCTGGCGTTTAACAGGCAGGATATTTACGCAGGAGTGCCCTAAGGATTAGCACCGGTGGAGGGACGCAGCAGGGCAGGAATGGCGGGTGGAGGGAGAGGTCGAGCTGTGGTTTAGGCCCAGGGTCAGGCTTCCCTGACCACATGGGAGGCTCCGGAGCCGGATCGGCCTTCAGATTTGTCCCATGTCGGGCAGCGGTGGCCCGGCCTTTATACGCCGTGCTGGCAGCACTCCTGGCAGCTGGGCAGCAAGTCCTTCATCGGACAGTGCCCACCACGCACACTGGAGTTGGGAGAAGCACTGCTCTAGGCTGGGGGTTCTCAGACCACCAGGCCCTTCAGCACGGGGTTTGGGCTAGAGATGCAGATTGCACCCCGGGCCTGCGGGAGCGGAAGCTGTAGCGGTGGCACCCAGCAACCTGTGTTTAAGCCAGTCCTCCGGGCACAGCTGCAAGCTCAAGTTTGAGAACCACCCTCCTAAGGCAGCCTTTTTTGGTTTGTTTTGTTTTTTAGTAACAGCTCTAGTGAGAGAAGATTCACATTCTATCTCAATAATAAAATTCCCCAATTTCAAAGTGTACAGGTCAGTAATTCCTGGAGTATTCAGAAGGTTGTGCGACCATCACCTCTAATTCCAGAACAGTCTCATAACCCCAAAATGAAACCCCCTACCCATTAGCACCGGCTCTCCACACCCCTCTCCCAAGTCTGGGAGCCACTAATCTATTTTCTGTCTCTGTGGAAGTGCCTGTTCTGGACATTTCATAGAAATGGAGCCACGCAACATGTGACCTTTTGTGTCTGTTTTCTTTCACTTAGCATAACGTTTTCAAGGCCTGTTCATGTTGTAGCATGAATCAGTACTTCGTCTTCTTAAATAGATAAATGACGTTGCATTGTATGGATAGACCACATTTTATTTATCAGTTGACAAACATTTGTACTGTCTCCGTTTTTTTTTGGCTCTTATGAGTAACGCTACTATGAACATTCAGGTACAAGGTTTTGTGTGGACGTATTTTTCAATTCTCTTTAGTATCAGCAAATACCTAGGAGTAGAATTGCTGGGTTGTTATGGTAAATCTACGTTTAACTTTTTGAGGAACTTCCTGTCTGTTTTCCAAAGTGGCTTGACCACTTTGCATTACCCCCGTCAGAGTCCCAATTTCTCCATAACCTCTCCAACATTTGTTATTGTCTGTCTTTTTATTATGGCCTTCCTGGTGGGTGTGAAGGGGTATCTCGCGGTGGTTTTAATTTGCATTTCCTAATGATTCATGATGTTGAGCATCTTCTTCATGTGCATGTTGGCTCTGTTTATATCTGCTTTGGAGATATTTCTATCCAGATCCTTTGTAGGAGAGACTTTTAGTCCTTGAGGAATCCCTCAGGATGTCTGCTGTGCATCTAGACCTGGGCAGTTGCTTTAGGATTTATAAAAGGAAGCCTAGGACGTGGCCTTTAACCAGGGGAAAGTTCCCAGTAGGCGTGGGACAGTGAAAGAAGAGGGCAAGAGAGCCCACTGTCAAGGGCCCACCTAAAGAGGTTCACATTGTTTTACAATTCGTGTTACAGAAGGATGTTGCATGGGTGGCTGGGATAGAGTGAGTTAGGGTTGTGGAAAGGTTTTGTGGAGGTCAGAGGCTGCTTAGAAGACAGGAAGTGTTGAGAGGACAAGGAAAGCAGAGAGGAGAAAGGAAGTCCTCAGTGGGCCTTCCCTACACACTCTTGTTTTATGGGTTACCATCCCTGTAAGAGGGGAACTCAGAAGCCTGGGATTTCTGGGAATTCCCTGGTGGTCCAATGGTTAGGACTCCGTGCTTCCCCTGCAGAGGACATGGGTTCGATCCCTGATCGGGGAACTAAGGTCCCACCTGCTGCGACATGGCCTAAATAAATAAATAAAAAGTAAACAGCTTGTCACCTCTTTCAAAAAGGAAGAAGCCCGGGATTTCTTTCAAGAGTGTGCTCCCTCCTGGCCCTAGAAAGATGAAGTGATTCTTCTGTTTCCTCATCTGGAAAAAGAGCACTTCCCTCACTGTTTATCAGTGGTTGTAAAGGTGTTTATGATACTCTGTGAGTGCTGGAGAGTGTCATTCACTCTAGGCCACAGGTAGTTAAAAAGTTTGCAGGTGTCCCTGAATAGCCTCTGATTCCCCATTAGCAGATCCCCGTGGTGGCAGTGCCAGGTGGCTCCCAACCCCCCAGGGCAGGTGCCTCTCTCGGGGCACCTGAGACTACAAGGGAGTCCTCAGGGCTTCCAGGCAGTCTCTCTACCCTTGCACCATAGCTTGAATATGGGATATTGGAGCAAGAGGATTTCAGAGCAGAGGCACTTAAAGCAAAACCTTGGTCACGCAAGGGCCTCTGCACCTATGATGACAAGCCCAGCGGCGTTACACTTGTGCCAGGCCATCTAACTTACAGAGTGCCCGCTCAGACTTGCAGGGGAGGAAACCCAAGCTCTAAGTCATGACTTGGTTAGTGTCACAGATTAGATGATGGCATGACCAGGACTTGACCCCCGGTCCATCGGACGCCTAGCCCAATGTTCTTACCTGAAAGCTTTACTTTGCAGCTTGCTAAGGATTAACGATGGGATGTTTTGCTTCTTGTTCTACAAGTGGATCCTCTCCCAGGAGGATCAGGGTGTCACGACAGCACGCATTCGTGTTTGTTTAGTGTTGGCACCGTGTGTGTGTAGTAATATGTTTCAAACACGCTTGAGGTCACCCTTGGTCTCATGGAAGAAGGTGTTTCAAAAGTATGCAGAGAGGTTAAAGCATTAGGATATTTCCTGAATGCACTTCAGTTCTCAGTTTTTCCCAGGAGCCCTTTGGTGGCTGGGTAGTAATTAGAGTCACTGCTTCTTGAACTCAGTCAACAAAGAACCCTGGCACTGGGAGTTCCGTGTGGGTCGGGATGTTTGTGTACTGGGTAGCCCACACGTGGCATCACAACTTTGTCATTTGTCCCCAGTTGAGCCCTCTCAAATGTGCCTTGTTTTATTTTTTTTTGAATTTTATTTTTTTTTAATACAGCAGGTTCTTATTCGTTATCTATTTTATACATATTCATGTATATATGTCAATCCCAATCTCCCAATTCATTCCCCGCCCGGCTTTCCTCCCTTGGTGTCCATACGTTTGTTCTCTACATCTGTGTCTCTATTTCTGCCTTGCAAACGGGTTCATCTGTACCATTTTTCTAGATCCCGCATATATGCGTTAATACACGATATCAAATGTGCCTTGTTTTAGAAAAGGATGTATCCACAAAAAGTCACATGACATGCAGGTTTGAGTCGTCTGTACCCTAGTTTAAATTCACAAAGGATGTGTGCTCAGAAAAAGCGAATCCTCTGATAAAGCAAAGACCTGTGTCATGAAACCTCTTATTCTACCTCTAAGCACTCATCTGTCAATCAGAAATTTTACATACTTCTTTCTTTAAAGCTAGTTATATCTGTATAGAATATTTCTACACACTTTTCTGTTTCTTTTGTCTTTGAAGAACAGAAAGTGCAAAAGCTCTTTGGGATCATAGACACGGATTAGAGTAGAAGGATGGGCAAAAGTGGCATTTCACCCCATTTTCCCATTTTCTTTCTTTTTTTGATGCCAAGCAGGCAGGAGAGATGAGATCTGCAAATTCCTTAATATAAAACTCTAAGAGTTTTGCAGTGAAAATGTCTTCACCTGTATTCTTCCCAGCGTCTGTGTGCCACACGCCCAGTCACCTTCGGTTGGTTATCCCGATTAATTAAGCTCTGGACAGGGCCACACCTTTGAAGAGGCTGGTCAGCCAATTCACACACCAGGGGAAAGGCTTCAGTCTAGAAAACGGCCCCAGTGAACACTCGTGCAGCATCTCTGGGGTTGGGCGCTTGGCCCCTGTGACGTGCTCTCCTGCACCCTCTTCCCTGGTCTTAGAGATGCCAAGTCATTGGTTTGGGGGCAGGTGCATCGGAGAACGAAACCACTGTCATTGTGAAAAATTATTCAGTAATCTCTACCAGCGCCTTCCAGATAACACGCAGATAAGGCCCTGGGCCTCTAGGAGGAACCTGCAAATGTGAGTTCTCCTGCCAATAAAAGAAAAAGGAAGGAGCAAGAGATAAAACATTTTATTGTAGGGAGATGATTTTGCCAATAGTTAAATGGCTTCTTTCTTCTCTTAATGAAGAAATATGCACTAATGGTCCTCAGCCCTGCCCCTGTGCCTCTGAAGCAGAGATAGTAATATTTAATATTTATCGAGGACTAGTAGGCAGGTGCTTTAGCACAAAAACCCTGCGGGACAGGCCTATATGATGACATGAAAGCTTGGCAAGGTTATTTTGTCCAGGTTTGAAACTGGGCCTCCTGGCACAGTGGTTTCAAACGTACCTGCCCCACGTTAGGAAGTTACTGTTAGATGGTGAAGGTGTGTTTCCTAGAACTCACCGAAACCCTTACAAACCAATAAGTATGTAATTATTGGTTGAACCTGTTGGGGTCATTTTAGATGGTGTCCCCCACAGGATGACATTTATCACTTAACCTTCTTTTTTTTTTTTTGCCGTACGCGGGCCTCTCACTGTTGTGGCCTCTCCTACTGCGGAGCACAGGCTCCGGACACGCAGGCTCAGCGGCCACGGCTCACAGGCCCAGCCGCTCCGCGGCATGTGGGATCTTCCCGGACCGGGGCACGAACCCGTGTCCCCTGCATCGGCAGGCGGACTCCCAACCACTGCGCCACCAGGGAAGCCCTCTGATTCTTAAAAGAAAAATTAATTTTGTAGCCTGTGAGTAATCATGTTTGTGACATACTTGGTTCTTAGCTTTGAAGTTTCATTCATGCGTTCAGTCAGCAAACCTTTACTGAGCGCCTTCTATGTGCAGGCAGTGTGTTAGGGCCTGGTGAAGAAAATAGACCCCGTCTCTACGCTCACGAAGCTTCTGTGACGTAGTGCGAGGTACATAAGCTTTTTGGAACCTTCAGCTACTTTCATAATCTTTGTTGGGCGGTTTGTCATTGATGTGTCCTCATATTGATACGTGTATACTTGTCATTCTTGGTGAGGTGTAGGGGCCCATCTGTCATTGGCCTCCTTTTTTTTTTTCTTAATTTATTTTATTTTATTTATTTTATTTTTGGCTGCATTGGGTCTTCGTTGCTGCATGTGGGCTTTCTCTTTTTTTTTTTTTTTTTTTGCGTTATGTGGGCCTCTCACTGTCGTGGCCTCTCTCGTTGCGGAGCACAGGCTCCGGACATGCTGGCTCAGCGGCCATGGCTCATGGGCCCAGCCGCTCCGCGGCATGTGGGATCTTCCTGGACCAGGGCACGAACCCGTGTCCCCTGCATCGGCAGGCGGACTCTCAACCACTGCGCCACCAGGGAAGCCCTGGGCTTTCTCTTCATTGTGGTGTGCAGGCTTCTCATTGCGGTGGCTTCCCTTATGGGAGCACGGGCTCTAGGCGCGCGGGCTCAGTAGTTGTGGCTCGCGGGCTGTAGAGCGCAGGCTCAGTAGTTGCGGCGCACGGGCTTAGCTGCTCTGCGGCATGTGGGATCTTCCCGGACCAGGGCTCGAATCCGTGTCCCCTGCATTGGCAGGCGGATTCTTAACCACTGCGCCACCAGAGAAGCCTTCTTAAAGCAAGGAAGTGCTGCCCTCAACCCTCTGCTTGGGAGGCAGAGGGGGTTCCTGGGATTAGAGTCCCTTAGGAGCTGCATGGTATTTGCCACCTGCCAGAAGACCAGGAGTGTAGTCATCGAATCTTCAGTGCTGGCAGGCATGCTGTCTTTTAAAAATATGTATTTCTCTGGGTTGGCGTGTGTGATCAGTTGAGTCCTCTGGGCAAAATCCATTGACAGAAAGCCTTTGGAGGAAACAAACCTGGTGGAGTTGTCTGGTGTGGAGGATTTGGAGCAGGGAGGTAGAACGCAGTGAGCTGCCAGGTGCTGGAAAAGCCAAGTCTAGACAAGACGCAGGACAGATCGAGGTAGACATGATGTGAAAGGAAGAATCTGGGGCACTGTGGGAGATGAAGCCCTGGAAATGATGAATGTTGGATGACTGTCAGCCACGAGCACAATTACGAGGCTTCCTTGGTGCTGTGCAGTTCCCAGGCTGTCTCCTCTGGGCCTCGACTGCAGTCTGGACGCAGCAGTGGCGTCCTACCCCACCAGAGAGATGGAGGTGAACTTGACATATGGTATCAAGCTTATGTGAAGATGTATACAATTGTTCTTTTACAAGATCTGTTAATTCCTTCACCAGATATTTATATTTGGGGGGGGAGGAAATATCTAAAGGAGAGTTGCTTATGCATCATAGAAATAAATTTGTAGGAGGCCTTCTGCTGTCTGTGTTCACTTAAAGTTAGCTAATCACTTCTAGGAAGAAACTCCACACGTGAAATGTTGATGGTCAGTGTGTTATGCTAAGAAATGAAAAACCTTTTTTATACATTCTTTTTTAAAATAATTCTTTTCATTATGGTTTATCATAGGATATAGAATATAGTTCTCTGTGCTGTACAGTAGGACCTCGTTGTTTATCCATTCTCTATATAGAAAAACCCTTATTTTTACGAATAGTTACATAACATGACTTTCCCTGAAGACTTGAGTAAGCACATCTGTGTCCCCAGCATAGCTTTCAAGGATGCCTAGCTCATCAAACCCTTGCCAACTCTGAGCTCTTTCTGTTTTATTAGTTATTCTGTGACAATTTGACAGACAAAAGCTAGTGTCCTGTTATTTTATCTGGGAGGTTTTAAAATGCTGATTCCCAGAGTGTGGAAATGATTCTCTGAGTCTATGCTGTCTTTTCAAGAAGAACACACTTCATTTTCTGGTTCCTTACTGGGATAACTCTTTCAGAGAGGACCCCCCACTTGTGAAAATTAAAGGTCATCAAGAAGCAGCCCCAGGGGCTTCCCTGGTGGCACAGTGGTTGAGAGTCCGCCTGCCGATGCAGGGGACACAGGTTTGTGCCCCGGTCCGGGAGGATCCCAAATGCCTCAGAGCAGTTGGGACTGTGATCCATGGCCGCTGAGCCTGCGCGTCCAGGAGCCTGTGCTCCGCAACGGGAGAGGCCACAACAGTGAGAGGCCCACGTACCGCAAAAAAAAAAAAAAAAAAAAAAAAAGCAGCCCCAGATGGGATACCCTGAGGAAAGGAAGAAGTATCTTAAAGCATCCCTGCTCCACACCACAGGTTGTGTGTGGGCTTGGGGAACTCTGGTGTGGGTCCCCATGATAACTAGACAGTTCCCTGGTACATTGCTTAGTGGAAAAGTAAGTGTGCCAAAGGATGCTTGTTGCCTTCTGGTATGCATTCTCCCCTTCCTCCTCCTTAATAAAACTATTGATTTTTAATTGGACACATAGGCCAACAAAATAGAATAAAGACTACCCTTCATGGCCTCCCTTGCAGGAAGGTGCTGCCCTAGAACTAAGCTCTGGCTAATTAAGTGCTGGTATTAATGAATTAGTGAAGCGCTGCTTGTAGAGAGTGTCCTTAAAGGGCTAGGAGCATGCCCATCTGGAATGTGGACATAACGGTTGGGGCCGCAGCCATCGTCATGGGCCATGACGTGGTTTTGGGAATGGAAGGCAATAAAGGCAGAAACATCAGTGTATGTAGGAAGACCTGATGCCCCTGGTATTATGGAGTGCCATTCCAGCCCTAGTCTGCCTACCGTGGGCCTTTGACTTTGAGAGAGAGAACTCTTGTTTAAACCACTTATTTTACGTTGTCTGTCACTTGTAGCCAAAGGTAATCCTTACCGACCCAGCGGGGAAATGGCCTTAAAAGGAGCTCTCATTGCCCATCCTAAGTTTCTAACATTTGGAAGTCATTTCTTATAGCCAGTCTTTTTGTTACAGTTACACAGTCACAATGGATAACTGTCTGTGTTTAGCTGGAGTGTGGAAAGGTACTAGAAGGACAAAGGAATAAAAAGCTCATACTCACCGGCTAGAATGTGCTCTAACCAGCATTTACCAAAATGCCACTCACAGCCTTGTGCATAATAAAATAATTACTAATTAGTTTGTCATGTGGGCAGCCAAACCATACTTGTGTAGTGACTTCTGTGATGTCCTGAGAGTCACATTCATTAAAGCAGTGGTATTTTCTACAAAGGGACCCTTACAAATGGGCTTTCTTTCAGCGTTTCCCAAAATATACAGATAATAAATTGGAAACTCTCTGGGGTATGTGTGTAAGTATATATATACATATGTATGTAATGGTTGTTATGCTTCAAGTAGCAGAAGATGTCTGTTCCTGACTGTTACGAGGGGGACAGGTGACCCCAGGTTATTAGATGCTGACGTTTGTAGTTTGGGGGGAATGGGAAAAGCACCCCAGGCTTCTTAATTCTGCACAGAGTTAGAAACATCTCAGCATCAGAATCGACTATGCAGTTGTTTAATCATCATTTCTTTAGTTGTTACAAAATATTGGACAGCATCTCCAAGGTGCCACTGTAAAGAGAGCCGCTCGCTGCATCTGACGTCTGGAGCGGTGGTTGCTCAGGCCCGTGGTCCAGGAAGAGGCACAGTCAGCCTTTTCCCCAGCAAAATGGGATTCTAGACATAGAAATCAGCTCTTTTAACAGTCTTCGAATCAGAGCATTTTCACCATTGGATGTGACTCGTGGAGGTGATCTGGTCTTGCCCTTTAAGCTGGGGAAACTCAGGCCCAGGAAATCTAACAAGACCTTCCCAAGGTCACATGGGCCCGGGCAGCCCAGGCTGGAACCCAGACCACAGAGTTCCCTACCGGTTGTTCTTGTCATCACACAACATGGCCTTCCATTTTAAGGACTAGCAAATAATCAAGTTTGGCAATGTACCCACCTTCATTTTTGTTTGAGAGGTTAAAAAAACAAACAAAATGAAATGGTGTCATAAATAAGTCCCTTCTAAGCAGGTCAGGATGTATTTCTTCTCGCCTATCTTGTTTTATACATATATATATATATATATGTATATGTATGTATTTGTGTGTGTGTATATATATATGTATATATTTGTGTGTGTGTGTGTATATATATGTATATATTTTTATTTTATTTTATTTTATTTTATTTTATTTTTTAACAGAGGGTATATCCCCAAGACTAAGAACTAAAGGAATAGATTGCTTGGCCCCTCATGACTCTGCCCTGGTGGTGGATCATTAATGGTGTAGAAAATGAGGGCCGTGTTAGGCAGTCCTGGGTGGGGTACGTGCCTCTTTAAGAGATTTATGTGGAGGCCTGAGCCGGGGAGACAGCACAGTGGTACATCATCATGCAGGCGACATCAGAGACTTTCCTCTTCGCTTGGGTGCATTATCATAAAGAGTGATTTAGACTGGAGCTGATTGATGCAAATGGCCCTATGTTCTTTCCTATCATTAGCGGCCTCTTTCAGTGGCCAGAGGCAGTGATTAAAGCTGTCATTTGGAGCTGCTCATTAAAGACAAGCCCCAGAATAGCAAGAGGAAAAGAGGTTGGAGAGGCATATATATACATATATATGTGCGTACGTATGTATATGTGCGTGCGTGTATTTTTTTCTTCTGCCTTAAGTGTGCGTCATCCCTTTCCAGATTGAACCACTGAAATCAAGGCTGTAGAGACGTTTCCACCAAGAATATAGAATGCTCTTTTGCAAGTTATATTAGATTTTAGGGAGTGTCACAGTAGATTCTGATGACAGCTTGCCTACATATTATGAAAGGAGTTGAGGAGGGTATTGTGTTAGGTGTGTTTTGTTAGAGATGGACCCTGGTGAGAACTCATTAAGTCTCCCTCCTCCCAGGCTGGAGACTTCAGAGGCGGGCCACGGGAGAGCGGAGGGGAGGGCTGCCGAGGGTGGTTTGCCTCGATAAGTCCCATTGTGACAGTGGTGACCCCAGGGATGGAGAGGAGGGGACAGCAGAGAGGGACTCTTCGCTGAGCCCAGAAGATGGAGATGGCTGGGTGTCAATCACAGAAGGGTGGGCACCAGCAGACCCCCAAACAGGAGGGGAAGGGAAGGGAGGGAACAAAGCAGAGATCCACGTGTGCAAGAAGAGAGGTTGATCTCGAGGAGTGGTCCTGTCCGGGCAACGCGGCTGCTTCATCACCCTTGTAGGAAAACTGGCCTTGGTTGGGCACCTGCCTGTGGTTCCATAAACGTGCATTCACATCCAGGGACGCGCTGGTTTTAGGCTGATGTCCAAATGGCACCGACAGGTGACAAAAATTCCTCAAAGGCTTTTTGCTCGGGCTCCAAATGAGCGACGTTATACCTACGACGACGGCTGGGATGGCGGGTGGCGGGCTGAATACGGGAAATGGGACTGTGGTCGTGAAACTAGGCAAGGGGCCACCTTTGATGATCGAAATAAACCAGTTTTGGGTCAGAGACGCAACTGGCCAGAGAGGCCTGCACACCCGCCCTGGCCAGTTGACGATTTACTGCCGAAATCCCACCAAACTTGTGCAGAAGCTGGTCTACAGCGCTCCTCAGAAATCCCTCTGGGAGAAAAAAATAAGAAATTGTCAATTTAATTTCTCAGTCTAATGAACTGGTCTTATACATAAAAATTTAAATCACTGTTTTCTGTTTTTTGTTCGTGAAAGTGGAGGCCAGCATCAGTTCTGCCACCACGCCACGGTCTCCATGACAACTCCGTAGCAGTGGCGGCTCATGTAACTTCACAGTCACAGGCCCTTGAAATGAAGCAGAGGAAAGTTTGACTTTCTCTTCCGTCATTAGTGGACTCCAGGGGCCCCCGTGGTGGGGCTCAGTGGAGGCGTAGGGGCTTCTTTTTGGTGTGGACAGCGGAGAGTAGGGACGGGCTGAAACTCTCCCCCAGGCGCCAGGCAAGGATTGGACCGGGCTACAGAGAGCGCTGCCTTGTCAGGTTCCGAGCCAGCCGTTGGCTTCGAAGGTATGGCCTTTGTCCTCCTCTCTGCTGTGTGCCCCCCTGGCGCTGGCCTCCTTAGCCTGGCTCTGGCGCATCAGGCCCTATTAGTACCGACGCTGGCTGTGATGTTCCTCTCCTCGGGGAGCCGGCAGCAGAACTGAACAAAGTCCCTGGTAATCTGTGCTTAACAGCCTCCCCCCTGGGGAGAAAGCCCAGCCAGCTGGCACTCTTGTGCTGAGCACACTCACTTCCCCTGGCAGCCTGACGACCTGGCTGGGGCCCAGAGGCCAGCCGGCTGCGGGGCCGGCCCACATCGGCACCCCAGGCCACCCAGCCCTGGATCACATGCATCGGACACTGGCTGAACTCACAGCTCAGACATGGCAGCTCATCCGCCTGGGCATTAACAGGCCGCCCGTGCGGCTCTCTAGAAATAAAACACATGAGTGCTGGATAAGGAACCGCTGGCTGGCTGGCTACACTGGGGATTCCTACAGAACCGTTTCCCCTTGTCTGTTTTCCCAGGCTCTAGGTCGGTGACACAAGGAAGTGTCCTTTGGGTCCAGTCCCCTCTAGCTGGAAAGTTGTATGTCTGCCTTGGTGGGTGGTGGATGGCAGGGATGACGGAGCATGGAGTAGGGAGACATGGGGATCTTGGATGTATACATACGTGTTAGAAAATAAATACCTGGAGGGGAAGAAATGAACGTGCAGTAACCTCTTTGGATCTCAGACTTGTTGGGTTTCCTACCCAAGCACACCTTCCCAGCACATTCATTGCTAGATCTAACTCTGCTTGGAGTCAGAATTCCCTCACTTGAACCAGAATCCTACAGCAAGAGAGCCGGGCCCTGAGGGCCCCCTTGGGGAAGCAGCTCCTTCAGTCACTGCCCTGCTCACAGCAGTGCACAAAGACTCTAAAGTTTTCTCTAGAAACTCTAGATATGGCTTAGGACTCTTTAGGATTTTCCTGCCCAGCCTACAGGAAATACGCCCTGCAAGGTTTGTGGCTCTTTTAGGAGGAACATGTGCAAAGCATCTATTTGACTTAGGAGCTGTCCAGACACTAACGTGCATGCCCCCCAGTTGGCATAGACAGAGGTCAGCTAGGCTGTTTTAACCAAGTGTACGGCTGTCCTGATAAGAGATTGGGGACAAGGCCAAAAGGCAGTGTGTTCCGTTCTTAAAGTTTTATTTTACCAGACGGTATCCAATGGAGGGATTTCTCCAGGAAGAAAAAGAAAAGAAGACGTGAATGAAATGGTTTCTGTGCATTTTCTTCAGACTTTTCCCTATTCTGTTCATGTGAGTCCACTGAGAAGTGATGCAAACAACAGTAGTGATAACGGCTAACCTTCAGCAGGCACGTTCTGTGTGCCGGATGCTGTGCTGAACTCTGGACATGGTGTCTTAGGTCATCAGAAGACAGTGCAGGGTTGGAGGTAGTAGCCTCAGCCCCAGGCAGGCGAGGACACTGGGCTCAGAGCCTCCTCAGCATCACGTAGCTACCACGTGGAGGACCCAGGGACTGAACCCAGGTGCTGGCCTGAAGATCATGCTCTTACCCATGACTGATCAGTGAGGTACCATTTGGCTCTAATAGCTGATGGGGCTGGCGTGGCTGCCCACGGGCACCATGTGGGCTAAGTGGAGGTATAGGGGACTGCAGCTCTAATCTTGCATTTATGGTGGGATGATCTGATGACTCGAAGCTCCACAAGGGTAGGGTCAAGTCTGCTTTTGCATCCCATCAAGTCCCCAGTGTCTGATATGGTGCCCTGCTCACTGATGTGCTGAATACATAGTTGCCCCCGTGAAAAAGTGAACGAGTAAGTGGTCAAGGTTAAAATCGCAAGTCTTGAAGTAAACATGCTTTCCGAATCCAAAGATATTTTCCTCAAAATAGGGTGTAAGTGAATTTGTTTTTGAGATTGGAGAAACTTAAGCATGTTCTTAGGTTGAGCAGTAGGAATTATTGGAGAGGGAATAGGAGATTATTGATGGAACAGGGTCCCCTGAGGAGGTCTTAAGAGACAGGGTTAAGGACAGAGGAGAATTTTTATTAGCAGGAGGATACTTCCTCCTTAGAGACCAGAGATGAAGAGGGGGGAAAAAAGGATCCAGTCAGTAGTCCTGGCTTTTGTATTGCTTAGGAGTGCGTTCAGCTGCACGTAATAGTGAGCTTGACTAGCAGCATCTGAAACAATTAAGGATTTATTTTTCTCACCTGTTTGTGAAAAAGCCACAGATAGGCTGATGCTGTCATTGGTTCCATGGCTCAGCAGTAAGGACCAACACCTTCAAGACTTTCTCGGCCTTTCCCTCATAGCCTCACTCTGGCTGTTGCAACTCCTGGCATCACATCTGCATTCCAGGAAAAGAAGAGTCCTTGTTATCCTTTTTTTTTTTTTAATCTGCAAAGCAGGAGCATCCTTGACAACTTCTGCTTCCATCTCTCTCGTTATGAAATCTACTTTTGCCAAAATTTATGTCCTGTTCTTTCCTTTCTCCTGTCTCCACACCTACCTGCAGAGGAAATTTAACCGTTACACGTAACACAGACGATTTTCCTCAGTAAAAGCAGCTACTTGTGCCCAGTATCTCCATTTAAAATGCTCGTCTTTCTGCTTCAGATCTCCAGAAAATTTATTCCCTCTAACACTTAACTTGGAAAATGGCAAAACAAACTGAAGCCAAAATAACTCCGCCTAAGAGTTGTGAAGAACCTTCAAAGGAAGCCCTGAGATAAATGACTTTGCATCCTTTCTTCCCTCTGAGAGCAGCCCTTTAACACCTGCCAACATGCTCATTACCAGTTACAGTTACATCCTTACTGGTTGAGAGAACAAGGCATTAACTTAGTCTAGCGGTGACCTGGACTGGGCCCAGGGGACCTCAGGAGAAGCCAGGCGGTTGCCCTGGGTTTTGCTACCTCTCTGGGCAAACCACCTTGCCTGGGGGGCGGGGGAGGGGCGGGCTGTAAAGGGAGAAAGCCTGGCAGGTCTCAGAGGACCCTCTCAGCTCCTAACTTCCTCTCCAACCTTCCGCTATTGCAGCGGCCCTGAGGGATCGCAGAGGTGGCCCTGGCCCGGCTCCAGCAGCGTCTCCCTGGAGGGGTCAGCCTCCCGGGTCGTACCGAGTGTCTCGGTTTGTTCCTTCGTTCTCCCCTGACCCTCATTAACCAAGAGGAGAAACCAATTCCAAAAAGGCTTATTTCCCCCATATTGTCTGTTTCGTATCCGCAGAGCACACTGTGCCCTATTAAGAATTACACTGCGATCACTGAACTCATCTCATCCGTGCCAGGGGCCTTGTTCAAAACCTGCTTTCCCAGCAAAGCAGGGCCAGTGGATTAGTATCCCCCCATGCTCACTGGAGTGGTTCTCATCTATTTTTAATGCCTTTGGCAAGGGGCAGAGACAGGGAGAGAGAGAGCAAGAAGAAAAAAAAAAGAAAAACACAAAAGAACAAGAGTGGAAGGAAGGCGCTGTAAGCGCAGCACTGCGTTTGTTAGAACAGCATCACTGCCTTTATCAGGATCACCGGAGGGAGAGCGGGGTTTGATCCTGTTCTCCGCTGGGAGCGGAAAAGGCTTTATTGTACCTTTTGTAACATCTCACAGATCAGAACAATGCGCCGTGTGTGTGTGTGTGTGTGTGTGTGTGTGTGTGTGTGTGTGTGTGTG
>NW_020837974.1:12645878-12730593 GCF_003676395.1 Aethalodelphis obliquidens
TGTGTGTGTGTGTGTGTGTGTGTGTGTGTGTGTGTGTGTGTGTGTGTACGTACGTACACACCTTGTGTATGTGCCTAAGGACAGTCTTCTACTTGGGACACACCCTGTTTTCAAAGCACTGCCGATCAGCTGGACCCGAGGCTTTCTTCTAAAGGCCAGATACAGAAAACACCAGGCTCTCTATGGGTCTTCCTTTCTAGCGGACTTTTTTTTTTTTTTTCCCTTGCTCTGACTTGGATCAGCAGGATTCACTCCTGTCAAACAAATTATAGCATCTATGAAATGGGGATATCGACATGTGTGACTTGATCTGTTTTAATAGGGACCCTGTGGGAGTTTCCTCCCTGCCCCACTGAGCTTTGTGTTTTTTCTGGAAAGGCAGACGGGGCGCCTGAGGATGCCGCGGGCTTTAACCCTTCGCCGACGGCACGTTGCCAGCCTCCCGTGTGCAGGCGGCTGCCTTTTTGTCCCCAGCCATTGTCTGGGGAGTGCATGCAGCCTGGCATCCACTTCACGCTTATTATCTCACAGGAGACAAGCTCACCCCAGGAGGAGGAAGAGAGAGCTGTGTTTTGAACCAGATCTTTTGATTTCCTAGCTTCCTTCTTCCCTCTAAAATAATTAGAAGTGCTGGTCAAGGTAAAAAAAAAAAAAAAAAAGGAAAAGCCAGGAGGGGAAAAAAAATAATAACGTGTAACCCTGGCATTTTGTTTTTAAGAGGTCATTGTCCTGGCTGCCATTCGACCCTGAGGAATAATCAGCATCTGAGCAGAGGCAGCAGGGCAGTTGGCGAGGGGGCAGCCTGTTTGGAGGCTCTGACCTCTGGCAAGCAGAAGAGGGAGTTCGCCTGTGTCTGTGTTTCAGAACTCTCCTATTTTATCGCTTTCTCCCCTCCCCTGTTTCTCGGACTCGGTTGCTCAGGGAGGAGCCTCCTGTGCTTCCTCAGACGTGGGCTCACCCCCAGGGCCCATTAGCCCTGTGGGGTAGTTGCATCCCAGCTGCAGAGCTGGAAGGAAGCAGTGGCACTGAGGACAGTGGCAGAGGCCCTCTGCACAGCACTGTCCCTGAGAGGTACCTGGCACCCTGCCCACCTCCCCGCGGGGTCCCCATCCGCTGCTCCCTTAGACGGGAGGGCCCGGGGCCGAGGGCAGGAGGCTGGCTGCCTCGGAGCCCCTCTTTCTCTCCTCTTTTCCCCTTCTCTGAGCACATGGCACTGATGCACCTCAATTTGTGGAAGAGACACACTCCTGGGGACCTGCACGGAGATGGAACTGCCGGGGGTGGAATCCTGTATTCCCTAGATGTACACTGTTTAGATCAGTGCAGATGAAGCTGAATGCCTAACAATACCCCATCACTTACTGGTCCAGGAACCTGGGCTCACAGCCCTTCTGTAAAGTGAGACATCCTTTCACACAGCACATCCTCACCCCCGACTTCCCTGCTCAGGGAGCCCATTGCCTGAGAGCGCACCTTCTGTGGTCAAGGCCCTGGGCTCCTGCAGGGCGGGCCCCCTGGCTGCTTCCCTCTGATTGTCCGGAACCTCGACCCTCCGCACCCCCAGGTCAATGTGCTGTGATTTCATTAGTCTTTTCCACCGTTTTCATTCATTCCATTTCGGCCCTAGGCAGAGCTTCTGGGAGCCAGTTGATAGCACATCTGTCTTCAATTTTTCTTTAGGGAGAAGAACTCCACTGGGCTCCGTTCTCCCACGCATTGCTTGCTAGCACTGCTTCGTGGCCTCTCTATTGTGTTTTTATTCTTTGCGATTCATCCCTTCCAGCACTGGGCAAAGGGGCAGGGAGGGGAATGGTGAAGGCTTAGGACATCCTGTCCACAGGGCAGCGTCTGCAGTGCCTGGGTGCCTGACGTCTGGGAGTTCTCCTCTCTCCCCCGTCTCCGGCGACTGGTCGTGCAAAACGACCGCATCACGGAGGAGGTGTCTTGCCACCCGCACAGTGTCTAACTCGTCTTCTGAATGCTGAGCCCAGTTCTTTCCAAATTATACCCATCAATTTTCTCCTCATTTGCAGACTTCGCTGGATTAACCCAAAGTGTAACCCAAAGTACAGCCCTTTCCTTCCTCAAAATTACGGACACATTAGTTTTTCTAAGCTTCCCATCTCATGCCCGATTAGGTTTTCAGGAGTGGTGGGTAAGGGACTGCTCCTCACGTAGGGATATTAGGCTGAGAAACCCAGACCGACAAAAATGTTTAGCCCCAATTCTGTTTAGACAGGTGCTGATGTCAGAATTGGATCCGAGCAAAAGCAAAGATTAAGGAAGAAGGCCTGGCACAAACATGGCAGACATGGCGGACGGATTCGGACATTTGCTAAGTGTTGCATGATGCTGAGGCTGACTTGAGCGTAGCCTTTTTTTAAAAATATATATATATTTTTTTAATTAATTAATTTATTTTTGGCTGCATTGGGTCTTCATTGCTGTGGACAGGCTTTCTCTAGTTGCGGCGAGCGGAGGCTACTCTTTGTTGAGGTGCGTGGGCTTCTCATTGCGGTGGTTTCTCTTGTTGCAGAGCACAGCTCTAGGTGCGCGGGCTTCAGTAGTTGTGGCATGCGGGCTCAGTATTTGTGGCTTGCGGACTCTAGAGTGCAGGCTCAGTAGTTGTGGTGCACGGGCTTAGTTGCTCCACGGCATGTGGGATCCTCCTGGACCAGGGATCAAACCCATGTCCCCTGCATTGGCAGGCAGATTCTTAGCCACTGCTCCACCAGGGAAGCCCCTGAGCGTAGGCTTTTTAAAGACATGTTTAGACCGAGTTCCTCGGGCCCACCTTGGAGCAGAGATGTCCAGGCAACTTCATTTTTCTGTGGTCTCTCACGAAATCCCTTTTCTCCAAGTTCTTTTTTTTTTTTTCTCTCTCATTTTAAAGTATATTAAATGAGTTCTGACAGGTGTACATACTCATGAAATCACAATCAAGACAGAAAATTTCTATCACCTCTAACAGTCCCCTGTAGCCTTGTGAAGTTCATTTGAATACAAGTTTTTAGGTGGACTGTCGGAGCTCTTTTTTTTTTTTTTTTTTTGTCGTACGCAGGCCATGGTTCATGCGCCTAGCTGCTCCACAGCATGTGGGATCTTCCTGGACCGGGGCACGAACCCGTGTCCCCTGCATCGGCAGGCGGACTCTCAACCACTGTGCCACCAGGGAAGCCTGTCGGAGCTCTTTTTAAGTTCATCTTTGAGCTGCATCCCCCAGTGCCCCAAGTGGTGGCTGTAATCCTCTGTTCCTGAATTCTCACCCCGTCCTGCCCTGGGACCTGGGTTTGTTTGGGTTGATGCCCTGGGTGTCCGTCAAGTAGCACCTTCTTGCCGAGCAGAACATGGTGTTAAGTCCCCTTCCACAGGCCCCGTCATCCCCATGGCTACAGCTCAGGCCCACAGTCCTGCTGCCCTCCTGCTAACTTCCAGCCTTCCTTGGAATTGAAACTCCCTCCAGTTCAATCACCAGGCTTCTCTTCCATAATCCCTTCGTTCACTCTTGCCAAGAATGTTCTTCAGTGATCCGAAGTTGTATTTGTCATTATACATGAGACTAGAAAAAGGTTTGTAATTTTTTGCCCCTGAAATCAGCTTTAATGCATTATGACAAAACTTCACTCGTGTCTCTAAACATTTTATGTAACGGTTGTACTCTTCCAACATATGGGAAAATGGATCCAGAACTGTCGGCAGCTTTCACGCATCTTTCATTGGCCTTTTTCCTCGTGGACTGAAGTCAGCTAACGGCCAAACTTCCCCAGAATCATTGGCCACTGATACTCTTATGAAGGCTGAATGTTATTACCACTGCAGGAGTGAGGGTGAGGCCAAAACGACATCCAGACGTGTCAGATCTCAATCGCGAGTGTTGAGAACAGAGATGTGTTTTATTCTAGACCATTAAGGTGGGAGTTCATTACCGCCTTCGGGTGAACTCTCCGCGTGCCCTCCTGCCACAGCAGTTAGGAAGAGAGCTCGTGTGCTTGACGGGGCTTTATGACCATGGATTATGTGGGAATTAGGAGCGGCTTAGGGACGCGTTTGGGCCCCATAGTTACCCAACCCCAGGATGGCCCAACCCCAGGTTTGTCAAAACCTCAACTGTTGTGTTTGGCAGACCTTCTCCAAGATGTGTTTTGTCAATACTAAATGGTTTCATTTAGCAGACCAGTTTATTCAAGTGCCTGGGAGGAGTCTTTGGATTCTGATTTATCCTATAAGGCCCTCAAGAGCATCACTGGGGTTCATCGACGGCCAGGGTACGTTGTGAGCAACGCCTGTGAGGAGACTTTGCAAGCCAGGGAGGTCTCTGCTCAGTTCTGAGACATGGGTCTTCAGGGTTGCTCTGTCCAGTACGTGGCCACTAGTCATGCGTGGCTCTTTAATTAAAATTGATTAACATTAAATAAAATCTAAACATCAGTTGCTGAGTGATGTACATTTCAAGAGCCTAATAGCCACGTGTGACTAGTGGCTGCTGTATCAGACAACACAGATAGGGACCATTTTCATTATCCCAGAGAACTCTATTGGCCATCAGTGTTCTAAAGTTTCCACATGTCACCTGTTCAGGGGTCAGAGGACCCAGAGCCACTCATTGAGGCACATCTAGGCTTTTCTGAAGGCCCTCCAGTGACTCACATCCACGTGGAGAAGGACAGCCTTCAACCCAGCAGGAGGGTGGGTCGGGCCTGTCAGCATTGCCTCTGATCAGAATGTCAGCCATCCTGGGCATCCAGACCGTGAGGGTCAGCGTTTGAGCACCGTCCGGGCTGCCCAGCACCTCACCACGTTTTCTGCTACTGCTGTCCTCCAGCTCTTCCCTGAAATCAGGAGAGAAAAGTGCCGCTCACTGATGGTCAGCAAGGGACACGCTCCCTACCCTGGGTAATCTGCACTCTCCCCTTTTATCAAGTTAGATCACTAGGAAAGCACAGACTTGAAGGGCAGTAGCTTATCTCCCTAAGTTGAATTATCTTTGATAGGTCCTACTTTAATGTTTATACCTTGGGTTTATTGATCATTTGAAAAGCCAATGTGATGATATCGTGCCTCTGCTGTTGAAGATGGGACCACTCGTGCAAGGTGTTGTGTGATAGGACGTTATTGTCTCTCTGGGAGAACCGCGGGGCTCTCTCCGATGGGGGAGTGCAGATTACCTGACCCCATCTTTCCCTTCTGCCCCGTCTTCTGGAAAGGCCAGAGTTAAATTCAGTGTTCGGCCCCATGGTTCAGTGCTTTGCTTTCTGTTCCTTAATCAGATCTTGACTTTCTGTTTCAATTTTAATACCTTTATTGTGTGCATCTGTTTATTTTAACTCTCCTTAAATTCTTTTCTGGAAGAGGTGGAATATAAACAAATGCATGCAAACTCTTCATTATCTGAGCCTCACACTTGGTATTTCCAGTTTTAAGGTATTCCCTGTGCAAGCCCCACCCCCTAGCCCTGGCCTCGATCTCAGGTGGGCCGAGGGACCTCCTGACAATCTCATTTTTCTCTCTTCCCCTCCTGAGTATGGAGCACACTGCTGAGCACATGCTCATGTGCATGACGTAAAGCAGAGACACACCGCGCCGGGCGTGGGGAGACATCACAGAATAAACTGAGGAGGGAGGGTCACCTCTCAAATTTAGTCAGATGACAAAAGGCAGCACTGGCCTCCCTGGGGTGTAGAGATGGGAAAGAGTTTGAATAATTATCATCATTATCATCACCACATTCATTAAACCCCATCTGCTCATGGCACTGTGTAAGTCCCTGCAGGTTATTTCTCTGCCAGTGAGAGAGAATTTTGTCCAGCAGGGAGGATAAGCCTGAGCTCTCCTCTGCTCACCAGCTTCCTTCCAAGGCTGTTCCTGACCCTCCACAAGGAAGCCGACAACATGGTTTACCATTGAAATTGAGCACATGACCTCCCATGTTCTTGGGACATAGATCTCTGTGGTCCTTGACCTATAAGTACCTTTCACATCCTAGGACCCTGGTCTTTCCCTTTACAGCACTAACCACAGTGGCAGTTGAGGACATCAATGCTTAATGAATCAGAGCCTCTTTTATATATACTATGTTCCATCAGGCTGGGGGTCATCCCCATCTCCTGCATCCCTGTATATCTGGAACTCACTGTCATGTGTCACATGTAATAAGTGTTCGAAACATATTTATTTCAGTAAATAAAAGGAATGAATGAATGAGTATCCGATTTGACTTTAGAGTTATTTCCTGACTTACAGTTGTTAGAGTTGCTCTTTCCTCCACAAATCCAACGTCTTGGGATTCACAGAATACTTGATCATAGCAGGTCTGCCGTGGAGGGACATCATTACACAAAGCACTTATCACTGGCACTCATGTGACACTTGATTAGCTACAGACTTTTGAATGTTCTTTTACTATCAAGTTTTATTGTGAATTGATCTAAAACATTGCAAGCTCCTTGAGGATAAGGACTGAGTCTTACTTTTGTGTATTGCCAGTGAGAGCTTTCTATCAAACCCTCACAAAGCACTTGTTGACTGAACATGTGAGATGCTGGGGGGGGGGGGCGGTGCTGAGTCATCGTGGCCCTCTGCACAGACACTCAACAACGGGTGCTCATTCATGATGCGAAAATGGCAGAGACGGACCATGTACAGTATTGGCTGCAGATAGGCTGGTAACTGACAAGATCCAAATGTGAGTAAAAGGATTTTAAATGACAGTGTTAGATTAGTATGGGATTGGATAGGTCATTTTTTTTCAACTTTAAAATCATCTGGAGAGCGTCTTAAAAATATTGATGACTGGGTTCCACCACATGAAAAAGTAATCTCTGGGGCTAGGTACCAGGCAACGAAATACATTTTTAAAATACTTCTGATATTTTTAAGGTACAAACCTAGTTGAGAACTACTGACCTAGTCTTTGGGTGTGGATGAGTACCAGCTCATTCATTATCCCATTCCTGCCAACAGTCAATCATAATATGCTCAATTTGGTAACTGCCCTGGTCCAGAGAGAGCAGAGTTGGCATTTTGTGGTGTAGGATTAGCTCCCGTTCCTATCCCTTCCCCATCCCGTTCCAAGCGCAGTGTCCAGCCTAAGTGTCTAGCCTTAGCAGGGATCCCATATGGCACTGGAAAAAAGGATGCTTTGATCTCAGACTTGCTTATCCATTCATTAGACATGTATTTAGCGTCTGCTGTGTACTCAGTGGAGGAAAAGACAGCTAATTTCTGAGCTGTGCAGTCAAGGCTGGGAGAAAAGTGGTCAGGATGTTCTACGAGCTTCTGAGGAAGGGTACTGACTCCCGCCTGAAGTCATCGGAAGGGGCTTCCTGAAGGAGGTGATGTTAGAGCTGAGCTCTAAGTTGCATAGATGTTGGCCCGGGCACTCTCTCCCCCCCCCACCGCCCCTGCCTGGCTGAGGGAAGAGCGCAGACACAGGGTGGAGAGGTGAGAGAAGGTAGCACGCTGATCTAACGGTACGTGGTTATTATGTTGGAGCACAGGGCGGGGTGTAGGGAAGCCACGCATTGGGGGTTGGGTGGGGCAGTGTGGAGAGGGAGCCTGAGAGTTAGGCCGAGGCCAGATCACAGACACCCTGCTTCTATTCCGGGTTGGGGCGGATTTACCAAGGGGCTATTGAAGCTTAAGCGGTAAGACCTCTCACTGCCCAGGCCCCTCCTGAGCTCCTGCCCGGCCTCTAGCAGTGTCGTCATATGGCCACATCTTGGCTTTGTTGATTTTTGTTCCTTTTTTAACATTTGCACAAATATATTTAAGGTAAATTTTTATAATAATTTTATATTTTGTGTTAAATAGGGCACTCCAAATTATGTAAGCTTGGAGCCCTGCAAAACCTGGACCCGATGCTTAAGGACCTTAGAGTTTTCCTGAAACTTGCAGGAGTTACTGAAGGAGGGGCTGCTGTGGCTTTTAACTAGGATTATAATATATCCTCCAAACTGGGACACTTCGAGAGTGAAAGAATGTACTGTTCATAGCTATCCATGCCCCCCAAAATAATTCATTAACCAGAACGTTCCCAGGCAAAAACAAGTATATGAAAACTCTCATTTTAGCCCACTTGGTCCGTCACCTTGAGAAGCAGTTAGCAGGGGTGAAGCTGGAGCGGGAGGCTGGTTAGGAAGCTGCAACGTCCGCTGAGCTGATGGGGTCTGAACTAAGAGGTACCAGAGAAGGTGGACGCAAGGCAGTGGGCCTCCAGGATGGCTAGCAGGGATGGACGGAGGAGGCAGCTGGGCACAAAGACTTTTGAGCCAGACCTGGGGGCACAGGAGGGAGCGCAGGTGTGGGGGGCGGGCAGGGGTTGATTCCGTTGGGATACAGGGAAGAGCCGGCAGGAGGGCCAGAGAGGATGCGGTTCTCTGAGAGCCGAGGTCCCGGTGGCAGTTCACATCTGTCCTGAGGAAGTCAGGTTTGCTGGGCTTCCATAGACATCACCCTCCGCAGACATCAGATAGAGAAGAAGAAGGGGTCGGGCTGCAGGGTGGATGGCTCAGTGCAAAACAACCCCTCTTTTAAAACACAGCTTAAAAGCCTGCCCTGCTCTCCTTGGAGCAACCAAAGCGCCCATGTGGCCTCTCGCCAACCCCTCAGCAGTCTGAGCAAAACCCGGCCCCTCTCACATCATGGCGGCTGGTGGCCGGTGGGGCCCCGAGGGCTCCCGTGAGCCCCTGACCTAGGAGCTGACCCCAGATTCCCTTGAAGCTAATTATCATCACCATCAGCTTCTCCGTCTCATCAGCCCCACCGAATTCCAGATCTTCTAAGAGTTCTTTTGTTTATTTGTTTGTTTGTTTCTTAAGCTCCAAGTCTATCTTTTGGACAGGAAATGGTCCTTTTAGCTCTTGATCTCATACTTAAATAAAAATGCTCTCATGTTCTCCTTGATATATTTGCTTATTGGATTTGTTTAATGAAATATGGATTAATCCCATAAATATTGGAGTTGGTGTAGTCCATCTTTCAATTAATGGATCATTTATATGTCATGCTAACTTTGTAATTACTGAAATGTAGAGATAGAGTGGACTGAAATGAGGTTCTGGTCATCTTGGCATTCCTGCCCCCATCCAACCATGTTTGAGCATCCTGGATCCGTGAAAGGGGAAGATGGATATGGGGCTCTTTCAAAGGCAAGGGGCAGGGGGCTCAGAAAAGCCGGCTTCCTCCACTTGTGCTGTTGGAGATCCGTATTGCGTCGCACGTTCCGGGTTCCCTTAGACAGTTCTCTTTGCCACTGTTCTTGGAGGGGCGAGTTGGGCGCCAGTTCATCCGTCTGCTGACGGCCTTGCAGCGTCATCTTCATGTCGGTTGTAAAGCACAGCCTCTTCCCATCTTTGCCAACTCTTGGTCCTAAAGGACCCTGCATATGCATAAATACAGATTTCTCACCTGAGTCCTACTTCCAGGAATCAATGAGAAACCCTCACCAGACCTATGAGACAGAAGATGAATAAATTACGATCTCCAGCCCCATGAACTGGGCCTGTAGCTTTAACTGACTCCTTCCTCAGCCAGTGGGTGCCGCCCTGAGGACACCCTGGTGAACACCTTTCTCTCCCTCTCTCTCTCTCTCTCTCTCTCTCTCTCTCTCTCTCTCTCCCTCTCTCCTTTTCTCTCTCTCTCCCTCTCTCCTCTCTCTCTCCAGCTCTCTCCTGCCTGCCGCTTGCTGACCAGAAAAATCTGGCTGGAGAGGCCCATGCAGCGAGCGCACGTCACATACATCATTCTATCAGAATACATCCAAGGGTGGGGAAGCATTGTTCTCGGAATGGGCTGAGCTGGAGCCCGAGCAGAAATCCTAAAGTCAGCCGTGCCTTTGAGCCGCCTCTAACAGCGCCCTTTGGAGACCCATTTCATACAAAATTTGAAGCCTGTGTTTATTGCCCATTAAAGCAACCTTTATTTTATGGCAAATGTTGCCGTAATTGCCTTTTACGAAGAGCACTTTGTAACACACATGCACAGTTGAAAGAAAACCACTCTGCTATTGTCTATCGGGACTTAATGGCGCAATTAATTTTACTCCATCTGTTCCTGAGACTTTAAAGGAAAATGGATTTTTTTTTTGAGCGCACTTTAATGAAGAAGATAAAGCGGCCCGGCTGGTGTCCCACAGGCTCGGCGCAGTAAGTTCAGATTATTGCTCAGGCTGTCAGAATGGGGGCCGCTTCCCTCAGCAGCCGCCTCGGCCAGCAGCCCGCTCTGGCCCCTCGCCGCGCCGCTCCTGATGACAGACTGCCAGCCAGTTCCCACAAAAGCACGATTAAAATGTCAGCACAGGATGACGAAGGGGCCAGGAGGGTCCTCGGAGACAAACTGTGTTCAGTATGAGTTAATACTTTACAGCAGGGCTGGGCCGGCTGGCTGCTGGCGGCCTGGCCTCGGGAGCGCCCTCCGCCTCCTGCGGCCCCCGGGGAGGCCCAGCCTCTGCGGGCGGAGGCCGACGGGCCCCTCAGATCAGGGCAGCCGAGGCCCTCAGCGGTCCCTCGATCCTGGGAGAGGGGTGGCCACGGGGGATGGCACGAACCTGGGATGTGGGCTGCAGAACACGGCACCCGCCGTGTCCCCAGTGCCATGGGTTCTGTCCCCGATGTACGCTGGGCACCGTCCCAGCGGCCATGAGGGCGGCCGTGAAAATGCTCGAGCCGCAGAACATCACTCCCCACGAACAAACGCTCGTGCAGAAAATCCAGCCCTGCTTCTTCCCGTGTCCCAAGCCTCGGCCTCTACACATACGGCGGGGCCACGGCAAGGAGGTCAGCAGCACGATGTCTGTTAATCAGCACGGCTGCCTGACAACATCTGGTCAACCCCTGGACCTGGGTTGGCTGACTTGCTTGGGGGCAGGGCGCGCTCTGTCTCTTTGGCTCAGCTCTCCCCCATCCCCTGCTCTGGTGGCGTCTGTGCGGGAGAGTGCCTGGGAGTGAGGCTGAGATGAAAAGGACGAGGCGATTTGCATCCCTGGCCTCCTGTGGAGACCCGATCTGCCATCCTTGTGGGCAGCAGGTGTGAACGCCTGCCATTGTCCCTAATGGTTATTACCAGTGATAAGCAGGACAAATGAGAGGTCAGCTCTCCCGCTGGCAGGTCAGAGGGGGCTGGCTTTGGAGCCCCTAGGAGACTAGGAAATTAGATGGTCGGTATCCACAGTGGGCTTGTCACCAATTCCAGGCCCCAGTGATACTGGAAAGGGGGGCAGGGGTGGGAGGAGTCTAGGTAAATTTGATTCAAACTGTCTAGTCATACTTGGGCACCGTCAAGAGATCTACTGGCAGCGTGGTGGCGGGCACCAGCAGAGGAACAGGGGCCGGAAGGAGACCCCAGTGAGGGGCAGCCGTGGGATTTGGTTTCCTCTGGGTCCATAAGGATGGGCCAAGGTTTCACAAAAGAGAGACAAGGGAAGCCCTGCTGGTTTCTAATTAAGCCCCTTCGCCTGTGCCCATTCACCCTGGGACCCAGTGGAGGTGGGTGTCCGTGTGTCCTGAGTCTGCCCTCTGACCTCCTCGGACCCTTCCTGCCCTCGCCCCTAGTCTTGCACTGGGACTGTTGTCCAGCACGTCTGCTTCCCATTGATTGAAGTCAGGTCCATTGGCTCCCATTAATCTGAGGTTCTGATTCTCTCCTGCCCTGTCCCCATGTCTAGCGTGTTCTCCTTCCTCCTGGCATGTCTCCCCCTCCCTTCGTCCCTCCCACTCCATCCATCACCCCTCTTCTCTCCTAAGAGTGCTCTCTAAATCCTATTGCCTTTTTATGTCTCTCTTGGGTTCTTCCTCCTGCCCTCTCCCGGAGCACAGTTTTCCTGTGTTTTGAGCATCCCACAGCTCACACTAGTAATAGCATCATAATAGCCACAATTGCCTTTTATGGAGCAAGCAGGCTTCTGTGGGCTACCGAGGACGCATGGCCCTGTTGGTGACCCGAAACACACCTCCTTCAAGCAGCAGTGTCCCCCTGCCCCTGCAGACAGTGTCCACGAGCCAGTCCACACATTCAGCCCTCTGTGTTTATATTTTAAAATGTGAGCCAACAGTGGTTAAGAATCCGCCTGCCAACGCAGGGGACACGGGTTCGAGCCCTGGTCCGGGAAGATCCCACATGCCGCAGAGCAACTAAGCCCACGAGCCACAACTACTGAGCCCACATGCCACCACTACTGAAGCCTGTGTGCCTAGAGCCCGTGCTCCACAACAAGAGAAGCCACCGCAATGAGAAGCCCGTGCACCACAACGAAGAGTAGCCCCTGCTCGCCGCAACTAGAGAAAGCCCACACGCAGCAACAAAGACCCAACGCACCCATAAATAAATTTATTTATTTAAAAAGATAATAAAAAATAAAATGTGAGCCAAGAGCAGTAGAGAAAGCCCTACGCCCTGAGAGAGAGAAATCAGTGCTGGAGGATAATGGAAACTCACGTGGCGTGAGGGCTTCAGGAGCGACATCCCTCCCCCATGGTGGGGGGCAAGAAAACGACAGTCCAGGAACCTGGGTTGGGGGGCGGACAGTGAAACGCGCCCCGTGTGAAGGTGTTGGGGGGACCTGATGCAGAAGAGAAGAGGTGTAGAGCAAACTCAAGGTGAGGGTCCCACCAGCTCCCCCACTGGCTGTTGGCAGGTCTCTGGACGACTGTCAGCGTGGTTCAGCCACGCACTCGTTCACTGAGCAGATGCCGAGTGAGCTGCTCGAGGTTAAGGGAGACTCGAGAGACGTGGGAACAAATGCCACGCTCGATCCTTGATTGGGCCCTCGGTCTACAATTTTTAAAAGCTTATTTTAAAGGATATTTTGGGGACATCTGGGGAAATTTCAATGTGGCCCGTGTATTAGATAATGAATCAGTTGAAGTTCCTGGTGTGGTAAGTTCCTTATTCCCAGAAATACATTTTGTCCTTAATTTAAATGGTCTACCAAAAAGAAATATATGTGTGTGTGTGTATTTAGTTAGTGTGTGTGTATATATATATATATACACACACAAATACACACACAGACGCATGTACAGAGAGGGAGAGCAAATGTGGCAAAGTGTTAGTAAGTACTGAATCTAGGTGAAGGGTGATGAATGTTCACTATAGTCTTACTATTTTTCTGTAGGTGTGAAATTTTTTTCAAGGGAAAATATTTGGGGAAAACATTTATGAAGTGTCTGCTGTGTGTCAGGATTATTCTGGGCACTAGACATATCAGCAGTGCCCCAAATAAGCAAAAGGTCCCCACCTTCCTGGAGGCTACCTTCTTGTGGTGGGAGAGAGACAGTGAGACCCGTCGGCATGTGAAACATAGCATGTTCGGAGATGGGGAGGGGAACTCGGGGGCCCTGGAGTCGGGAGGGTGCTGTTTTTACTGGGGGGTCAGGGTAGACCCTCTGAGGAGAGGACCTGTGAGACAGGACCCTGAGGAGGTAAGGGAGTGGGCCCTGCAGAGCCCGGGCAGAGGGCACAGCTGGCGCCAAGGTCCTGAGGTCACTGCCTGCTTGGCCACCAAGTGAATATTTGGTCCAGCGTGGAGTGTCCCATGAATCCCACTTTCTACAGATCCGCCCCCGTTCCTCACTTGCCGTGTGCTGAGGGTTGAAGGTAACCCTGTGATCAGTGGAGTGTGAGCACTTCAGAGCTAACTGATGGCCTGGCCTCATCACCTTTTTCATCCAGTGTGTCATTCTGTCCACACATATGGTCCTTCCTGCCCCAGTGTCAAGACGGGTGACCATGTGGGTTTGGGCCCACGTCGTCTGTCACCCCATCTCATTCAGCTTGGTGACCTTAGCCAACCCCTGGGCTCTCCTGAGCCTCTGTCTTCCTCATCTGTGAAATGGGAGTACGTGCAGCTTCCTCCCAAAGTGGTGAAGAGCATAGCGAGATAGGCGTGTGTGGAGGCAGGTTGTGACCTGCGCGTTACGGAAACGCTGTCTGCTCCCTAGACCTTCCAGCTCTCCGGGCAGCTCAGCGCTGTGGCTCCAGGTCTCTGTGGCTCCACTCTGCTGCCGAGTCACCGTACCCTCAGGTGCGTCCCTGAACTTCACACCCCTCCGTCCACACCTGTAAAGAGGGACTCAGGAGTGTGTGGCCTCTGCAGTCTCCCCCGGCTCTGAGAACGCAATTCCAGCAGGGAGAGTGTCGGGCACCTTCTGAATTCCACTTTCCAAAAACGTGGCTAGCGCTTTGGCGGCTTTCCCACCACGTGAGAGGTTGGCTTCTGCTGCGTGCTCGCAGGGCACTGCTGGACGGGGCGGCTGTGCGAGCCCCCGTCACGTCTGTACCTCAAGGACACGGCCCTTTCCAGGGACATGACAGTCCGACGCGCCTCTCTGCTGTGTGCAGCCAACCCATGACTTACTTCTTGTCTGCTAGTGAGGCCTTCTGAACGTTACAGAGACAGAGGGCTTCACAGGGATTGAGCTTCTTAAGACGCTGTGCTGCTCTCAGAGAAGACGGGTCAGCTCCTGCACTTCCCGAGGGCCACGGGGAGAGCCCATCCGCTACCCCAGCCAGTGTCTGCAGCGTTCAGGGGCATTTCTTCTCAGGACCTGGAGGCCTGGGCTCTCCCTGAGCTCTCCCAGGGCACATTTGGCACGGCATACACAGGGAGGGAGGTGAAGCTGGTCTTAGAAGCTCTTAGCTGGGTCTTTCTCCTCCCCGGAGCGTCCTGAGCTGGGCTTGGATGCCGGAGGGGGGTCGAGGTGAGTCCTCTGTGCAGACACATCCCCCTGCACTTGGGGGAGGCGGAAGGGAAGAGGTGGTAGGGGTCGGGGGAGAGAGCTGAGAGGAGCATTATTCCCCTTTTAGGTGCTCTCTGGAGAATGTTTCTGAATCCTCTGCAAAGGGTGATTGACGTTCTTTCAGGGTTGGCAGGTTTTAATTTCCCTGCCTGAAATGACTGAGGACGGAAGGGCCTGTCCATGCTCTCAGGGGACGGCAGGCCCCAGAGGGACCCTAGGAGAGGCTTTTGGGCGGATAGGAGTCAAAGGGCAGAGCACGCAGGCGCTCCCGAGCCAATTAGGCTGGAAATGCCATCCAGGAAGCCGAGAGGTAAGGCCAACTGGTTCCACTCATGTGCCTGCCCCTGGAGCGGAGTCAGGCTGGCTGCTCCCTGTGGGGATGGCGCCAGGGCACTGGCAGCTCTCAGGAGGAAGGAGTGACTTGGCCAAGCACACTTAGGTCGGTTATGCCCCTGCGGGTCCTCAGACTCTGGAGGAGGAGACCCAGGGATCTGGTTTTCACCTGCCCTGCAGGCGATGCTGCTGTGCCTTGAGAACCGAGGCTCTAAGCGGTACTTCCTGTAAGGGTCGCGGAGACGCCGCACGTCCGCTGGTGGCCCGGTGCATCCCGGCAGCTGTGTGAGGGGGAGGCTGGAGGCGTCAGGAGACCTGGGTTCCAGTCCGCCTCTTCCATTTACCTCCCGTGGGGCAACTAGAGAAAGCACTGGCCTCTTGTGGGCCAGTTTCCTCGTCTGTAAAGTGGGACTAATCATACACCCTCTTCGTGGTTTTTGTGGGGACAAAATGAAATTGAATCCTGCAGAAGTACTTTGTTCACCTACAGCGTTCCTGAGCACCTACCAATTTCCAGACAGTAGTAAGTGAATCACTGTACCATCTATTACTCTCTTATCATCCCGGTTTTACATCAGAGAAAGCTGAGAGTTTAAATAACTTGGCAAAGCAGGGCTGAACCCGGTTCAGCTTGATTCCACAGTGGCTTTGAAGTTGCCTTGGGAGGCTGCGTTCTGAGCAATTAATTAAGCTTTGTTCCCAGCTCTGGCCCTACCATCGCCTGCCGAGCTTTCAAAAATACTGAGCTTAGAATAGTCGCTGTAAATTCAGAGACATATAAGATGTAAACAAGTGACATGGAGCTTTGGTAAGCCACGGGCACTCAATAAATGCTTATCAGATGTGTGCGTTGACTTACATATTTTAAAAGCAGCATTCACTGCAATTTTAGTAATTCAGATAACAGGTGTTCGTTTTAGAAAAGTCGAAGCGTACAGGTAACTGGAGGAAATACAGTGTTACCTGCAATTCCAGAGCCCTCCCTGTGAGTCCTTCGGAGGTGGGAAGAGGTAGGCATTGTTCTCCGGACATTAGAGGGAGAAAAGCAGACCCCAGGGAGGCTAAGCAGTTTCCCTAAGTAGGGATTTTGGGGGTTGACTTACATAGATGGTGGGTAGAAGCATAATAATGTAAGTTTTTACTTTGTGCTTTTGGGTAGAAAGGAAGATTCTGAAACCATTGTGTTGTATCTGCTGATTATGACCAAGGAGCCAATTCGGGCTCTTTGTTAACTCCCTGTCCGACTAAGTGAGTGCTTCCAAGTGCAACTTCCCTCCCCTCCTTTCTCTAGAAATTACCCTGAGCTGAGAAGTGAGTCGGCCCAGGTTGGCAGGCAGGCGTTTTCCATTCGTAAGGGGCGGAATGCACAGCAGCTACCACACTTGTCACCTGCGTTCTCTCTTCTCGGGTCTGTGGAGCCCAGCGTTAAAGGCACCAAGTCTCAGGAGTCGCCAGGTGGTGCTTTCCCAGATGAAGGGTTTGGGCGGTTGGGGGAGCCGCCTGAAGAACTTCCAAGGAGCCAGGCTTGCCGTGCCAGGATTCTGCATCTTCCTCCCAGGGCCCAGAGAGACCATGAGCCTTGATCACCTTCACGTGATAAAACAACTCCGCCAACCCTGCGTCCACCACAGAACCCTGCAGCCCGCGCGTGCGCCCCGGCACAAAACCACATTCGCCGTGACTCCCCCGACAGCCAAGCCCTGCTCGGGGACCAGGGACTGGAGCTTGCCATTCGCAGCTGAAGCAAGTTCAAAAGAGCGAGGACTGTAAACTCCAGAACAGCTCCACCCGAGCTGCACACCGTGGCAGAATGATTCAGGAGGCCAAACTTTGCCTCATCAAGTCCGAGAATTTTCTGCAAATGAACTTTTCAAGAATTATGCCGTCGTTGGCATTGCAGTATTACACACAGGCCTGTTCCCGACCACTCACTGGAACTTATTTTGTAGTTAACCTCCATAAAGGACTGTGCGAGCGAGCACAGGCCTGTCACATACACATTATTTAGGAGCCCTTATTATTATTTTATTGCCGGTCCTTGACAGCTGAGGAAAAGCCAAGCGCTTTAATCTTTTTTTCCCTTTAGTTTACAGTGTAAGAGCTGCATGTAAGATGGATTTGATTAATATGGAACAGAGATGCAATTCTCTGTAAAATGTGCTGTACTTTAGCACCCTGGAAAACAAACTGCATCACAATGGCTTAAATCTCAGTCCATTGTATTATATAGACATCATAAATAAGCAGATATTGCTGCGGGCTTCATCTGCATAACACATCTGAGCTCTCTATAATGCGTTCAACTTGTCACTTTTAGTACAGAAGAGAGGCAATAAAGCTAACAGCTGACTAACACACATCAGCCCCACTTCTCCTTCCAGGGGGGTGAGTGCTCATTAAGCCATCTTAGCCCTGACTTTTAAAATCCATAACTCTTACAAATGTAAAAAAGTTGCCACAAAAGATTAAGCGCATAATATATGTCAAAGTATAATTCTTCATGCATCTCCCCCAACTACCACTCCCTGCTGCCGCTGCCACCAGCCACGCCAAAATTCTTGTTGCTTTTATAGCCCTCTTACTGGAGGAAAGAAAATAAAAAATCTGGTTTTCAGATAAAGCCAAATGAAATGTAATCTCCTCCGCATCAAGAAGGGACTACGTAATTGCTTTTGAGTTTGGAGCAAATGAGCTGACCCCAGGAGAATTTAAACCCTTTTCCCTCTCCCTCTAAGACCAGCTCAGGCAGGAATATGGAGTCAGTCATCCCCAGGTGAGCTTTGCATGCTAGCTGTTGGGTCCGTCTTAGCGGCCTTGACGATGGCCTTACACGTACCTGCCTCTGTTTCCCCACTGGAACCGGAAAGGGAAGAAACCCTGCCATCGCATTTCTGAGGGGAACTGCTGGACGAAGCTCGGTGTGTTTGTGCCGTTACGTTTG
The DNA here is from genome assembly GCF_003676395.1 of Aethalodelphis obliquidens. Lineage (NCBI taxonomy): Eukaryota > Metazoa > Chordata > Mammalia > Artiodactyla > Delphinidae > Aethalodelphis > Aethalodelphis obliquidens. Next base: position 12,663,885 of record NW_020837974.1, read on the forward strand.
GCAGACGCTGCAGAGTTTCCCTTGCGCTCTTCTGGCTGGTTTTCTTGTGTTTCAGAGCAAAACTTGAAAACATTACAGTATGTCCTCTTCTGTAATGACGGCTGAACCTTTTTAAAGGGATTGGGGTGGTCGGGCAGAAAAAAAAAAAAAGGAAAAAAAAAAAAGATGTTTATACTCTCAGAGCAGATTTAATCCCACGGGATGCATTTTGGTGGCTTGGGGAGCATTGTGTTCTTGTTCCTGGGGAAGCTATGATGTAAATAGTTCATGGATGTATGTCTCGTGACATTCATCTCTTTGGAAAATACACTTTAAAACGTTTTTCCTGGTACCCCTAAGAAAAATAAATCGTTGAGGGTGGCCCCGAGGGTCGGAAGACAGGTTAGGATGAAACAGGAAATTTTTCCTAGCGGTCATAATTCTCTCAAGGGAAAAAGGTAGGGCCCCAACACTCGAATCGTTTAGAATAAGCTGAACCAACCTCTGGAAAATAAACTCTCACACACACGCGCATGCACGCACGCACGCGTGCACCACCCCTGCATAAGGTCGGGGGACCGGCGTGCTTACCTAATAGAAAGTGGAAGTGGATGCAGAAATCCCATGACGCACTAGAGTGAAACACTATTTACTTCTCTGATTAGTACAGAACTCTGTGTGTGTGCGCGCGCGTGTGTGCGTGCGCGTGCACGCGCGCGACAAACAGGCTAACTGAGACAGAGGCTTTCATTGACAGGAGCAGTGGTGGTGGGTGGGGACTGAAAGAAGGCTTGGTCCCCTTGGATGGGAGTGTGGGCCTGGAACAGGAGAACCCTTTTCCACTGCCACAAAGACAGCTTGTTTGTGGAGAAAGTCATCATTAAGCTCTGATGTGGGCCGCAGCACTGCTACCTCGGGATTTTGTGGAGGCCACCAGGCAGGTCCCGCTGCTGCAGCCCGAGTTGTCGTCACTTGCAGCCCCTGGAGCTTCCCGCTGGCCTCCTCCTCCCGGCCGCATGCTGCAGCCAGTGTGGCCCCATCTTTCCGCCCATCCCGACTCACCCGTGACTGGTGTGCTTCCTCTCCCTTTAACTCCTGTAATTCCTGTCCTACATCCCAGTGCTCCTGGCTCCAACCACGCCAGACCGTGGTGTTTCCAGTCGTACCCAGTTCTTCCCCATCTCCCTTCAAGCCACATCCCTGCTCAGAATACTGTCACCTGCGTAAATTGAAGTCCTAGCCCCATCCTTCCAGAAGCAACACGAACCCCACCACCTTGGGAACCGACTTAACAGACCCCCGCTTGAAATGCATCTCTCCCGTAAATCTGTTTTTATTATTTTATAAAAATATATAGGACTTCCCTGGTGGCGCAGTGGTTGAGAGTCCGCCTGCCGATGCAGGGGACACGGGTTCGTGCCCCGGTCCGGGAAGATCCCACATGCTGCGGAGCGGCTGGGCCCGTGAGCCATGGCCGCTGAGCCTGTGTGTCCGGAGCTTGTGCTCCACAACGGGAAAGGCCCGCGTACCACAAAAAAAAAAAAAAATATATATATATATATATATATATATATATATATACTTCAGGGCCAGGTAATTGAATTAATCTTACTTGTCAGTTCAGAGCATGCCGTCATCCCGGACCTGTGTGCAGCCTCTCTTAATTTCCCCCCTTTATCTCAGTCTGCTCTCCTCCACCCCAGACACCCAGCCTGATATGCTGGATATGAACCTTGTCAAATAGGTATTGTTCCTCTGTGGGTGTGTTTAGCTCACCTAAGTGTGATGTGCTGTAAATCTTAGTCTGTTTCTTATCATTCCACACTACATTCTTTAGATCTGCCCATGCTGCTGGGTGGACACACACAGTTTGTGTCTTCTCAGCATTGTCAGATATGCCACAGTACACATCCTCGTAGTAAAGGGTATCTAGTTTCCTTCAACTCCCTCCCCCTCCCCCGACAGACACTACCACCAAAGTCATCCTCAAGATGTATCTATTTACAGAAACTTGCAATAAACTCTCAGAGACACAGCTCAGGAGTTATTGCTGGGTCATGACACATGTACACAGTAATTTCAGTAACTACTGCAGATTGCTTTTCAGAATTGCTGTGAACGCACCTGCAGTGTGTGAGAGTTCTCATCTCCACGTGTCCTTGCCAATACTTGCTGTTACTCACCTTTCTTTCTACTGTTGCTTTTTGAAGGTATAAAGTATTACAGCGAGTTGACCATTTTTCTGAGTTTCCAACTTCTTGTTGATTTGCAGGAGTTTTTTGTGTATCCTACCTATGGGTCATTTGTTATTTTTAGACACTTAAATAACTTTTTCCAATTTATTATCCATTAACTATCTGTAGTGACCTTTGTTGAAATATCCGTAGTTTTTCTTCCTTGGCCAAGTTCTGTGTGTTTTACCTCTCAAAAGATTGGCCACACCTGTCCCTTTCTTTCTGTCAAAACAGCCTCGCGGTAACTTCCTGACTGGGATCCCCATGTCTACTGTCCTCTGATTCGGTGGTTCTCAAACTTGTGTGCGTCAGAGTCACCTGCAGAGTTGATTAAGACACAGATCCCTGGGCACCACCCCAGAGTTTCTTTCTTTTTTTTTTTTTTTAACATCTTTATTGGAGTATAATTGCTTTACAATGGTGTGTTAGTTTCTGCTTTATAACACAGTGAATCAGTTATACATATACATATGTTCCCATATCTCTTCCCTCTTGCGTCTCCCTCTCTCCCACCCTCCCTATCCCACCCCTCCAGGCGGTCACAAAGCACCGAGCTGATCTCCCTGTGCTATGCGGCTGCTTCCCACTAGCTATCTACCTTATGTTTGGTAGTGTATATATGTCCATGCCTCTCTCTCGCTTTGTCACAGCTTACCCTTCCCCCTCCCCATATCCTCAAGTCCATTCTCTAGTAGGTCTGTGTCTTTACTCGTGTCTTTACTCTTGTCTTACCCCTAGGTTCTTCATGACATTTTTTTTTCTTAAATTCCCTATATATGTGTTAGCATATGGTATTTGTCTTTCTCTTTCTGACTTCACTCTGTATGACAGACTCTAGGTCCATCCACCTCATTACAAATAGCTCAATTTCATTTCTTTTTATGGCTGGGTAATATTCCATTGTATATATGTGCCACATCTTCTTTATCCATTCATCCGATGATGGACACTTAGGTTGTTTCCATCTCCGGGCTATTGTAAATAGAGCTGCAATGAACACTGTGGTACATGACTCTTTTTGAATTATGGTTTTCTCAGGGTATATGCCCAGTAGTGGGATTGCTGGGTCATATGGTAGTTCTATTTGTAGTTTTTTAAGGAACCTCCATACTGTTCTCCATAGTGGCTGTACCAATTCACATTCCCACCAGCAGTGCAAGAGTGCTCCCCTTTCTCCACACCCTCTCCAGCATTTATTGTTTCTAGATTTTTTTGATGATGGCCATTCTGACTGGTGTGAGATGATATCTCATTGTAGTTTTGTTTTGCATTTCTCTAATGATTAATGATGTTGAGCATTCTTTCATGTGTTTGTTGGCAGTCTGTATATCTTCTTTGGAGAAATGTCTATTTAGGTCTTCTGCCCATTTTTGGATTGGGCTGTTTGTTTTTTTGTCACTGAGCTGCATGAGCTGCTTGTATATTTTGGAGATTAATCCTTTGTCAGTTGCTTCATTTGCAAATATTTTCTCCCATTTCTGAGGGTTGTCTTTTGGTCTTGTTTATGGTTTCCTTTGCTGTGCAAAAGCTTTGAAGTTTCATTAGGTCCCATTTGTTTATTTTTGTTTTTATTTCCATTTCTCTAGGAGGTGGGTCAAAAAGGATCTTGCTGTGATTTATGTCATAGAGTGTTCTGCCTATGTTTTCCTCTAAGAGTTTGATAGTTTCTGGCCTTACATTTAGGTCTTTAATCCATTTTGAGCTTATTTTTGTGTATGGTGTTAGGGAGTGATCTAATCTCATACTTTTACATGTACCTGTCCAGTTTTCCCAGCACCACTTATTGAAGAGGCTGTCCTTTCTCCACTGTACATTCCTGCCTCCTTTATCAAAGATAAGGCGACCATATGTGCATGGGTTTATCTCTGGGCTTTCTATCCTGTTCCATTGATCTGTCTTTCTGTTTTTGTGCCAGTACCATACTGTCTTGATTACTGTAGCTTTGTAGTATAGTCTGAAGTCAGGGAGCCTGATTCCACCCCAGAGTTTCTGATTCAGTCGAGACCCTGAGGATGAGCCTTCCTAACCCATTCCCAGGTGCTGCTGAGGCCACTGGTTGGGACAGACGTGGAGGACTGCAGCTCCAATTCAGCTCCCGTCCATCCGTCCACTGGTTTATTCAGCAAGGAGTTACTGAGCACAGTGCCAGGCATTACTGCGTGTTCTGGAATCCAGCAGTGAACAAAGTAAAGCCACTCGTGGAGCGCTGGCGAGAGTGAGAAATGCTGGGAAACCAGGAGGCTGGTGGGGTAGAAGAGAGGTGATTGGGCGGGCTGGTCAGGAAAGGCAGGTGCCTGAAGGAAGGAGGGTTTCAAACAGAGCGACGCACAGGTTCTTCTAGTTACTCGTCCTGAAACACCGTCCTGACTGTCACTACACTTGCAGAACAAAAGGCTGCCGTGTCTGTCACCCGGGCTCCCCAAGAGCTGTCTCCCACTCACATTTCCCCTCAGCCATTTCACACCCAAGCTGACCCCACTTCTACCAAGTCCCTCTGCTGACCATTCCCTCTCTAGTTACTGTGCTGTTCCTCCCCCTAGAAGGCCCTTCCCCTTGGTTTGCTTCATGTCCAGAGCGTGTAGTTTATTCAAGCTTTGCTTCACTCTCCACCTCCTCCTTGAAACTCTCCCCAGTTCTCCCACTTAAAAGTCTCCACTGCCCCTCATCCCAGAACATTTATCCCGAAGGGTGTTACGTAACCTTACGACCTACCTCCCTTGCATAGTGTTCGCCTGACTCAATTCTGTATTCCAGTGAGGGTGCAGAGGACTTCGGTGGAATGACGGGCAAAAGACCTTTCTCTTGCTCCTTGACCTCTCCAAGAGGCAGGTCTCTTGTGTTTCCTAAATGTTGGGAGGTTTAGTAGTAGCTGAAGGAGACAGTGAAGGCCATGGCCTGAAGTGGAGTGCCTGAATTAACCTCTGGCTCCACTTGCCCCAGCACCCTCTGTGTGCCATTACCAAGATAACTGAGTTGGAAGTAGTAGCACTTCCTTCATCTTCCTTCCTTCAGGCTCTCAAGCCTTCTTTACCCAAAGGGAGGGAGATTAATTGACTTCTTCCATCTTCCATTTAAATGAGGCTTTCACGCGAATCACCCCCCCATCAGTCCTCCTGACCGCCCCCCACCATTGATTAGGGGCTGGACGTGAAAAATAGAGCACCTCAGACTTCACAGAGCCCCACGATCGCCCCAGCTTCTTCACGTCCCTTCTTCCGCTCCAGACCTCTCTGACCTGGCATGGCGACAGTTCAAGTGGGAAATGTCACGGCGGGAGGGGTGGGGGGATCCAGCCGGAAGCTGCACCAGCCACTGAACTCTCCACACCCCGCCGGACGGTCTGGTGCAGGCACAGCCTTTCGGAATGAATAGCTCTCCCTCCAGAGGGCCGGTTTCATTCAGGAGACCTTTCACATTTTCCAGCTAAGTGTGTTTTTTCCCCGTAGTGTTTTCTGGCCGCTCTGTTCTGGGTAGACCACAGGGCCTGTTCATGAAGGCGAGAGAGATGTCTCTCGCTTCCTCCACCTTTCTTTGCCTTTGGCTTCTGACACTGTGGCTTTTAATCTAGAAATTATGGTAACTTGTATGTGCATTTTGAGAGTATATCATTGCTGCATTTAATTAACGGTTATTAGCGTTCGCGTACTGTGCTGTATTCCATGTCACAAATCATCGAGTCTCCCAGAGCAGTTATAGCAATTAAGAACTCCATCACACCTTCTGTATAGTCATTTGGTACTTTTCCAGGTCTTTTCAAAACTGGAAATTACTAATCAAATCATTTCTGCTCTGTGCCTCAGTATCGTTTATTCCATTCCTAATGATGTGCGGCTTTTTTTTTCTTTGGCCGTTAACAGAGGCATCCGTGCGTCTAACCCATTTCACACCACCGTCATGCTTTAGCGAGGCGATAATGAACTTGCGGAAGGAAATGCGGGCTTTGGTTCTCTTTTCAGAGCAGTGTCTTTCCTCTCCTGCTGTTGGGTGATTGAATTTTGAAACTGTAAAATGCATCGACAGACCTACAAACCTGACTTTCCCGAGCCCCGGCCATCGCAGTTTAGCTTCGATTCAGAGCTCAGTGCGACTCCTGCCCATCAATTTGTCATCCCTCTAAATGGAAACTAATTACTTCCCAGGGAAAGACTGCAGGCAAATACCAGCCTTTGCCTCAGCAGCCCTCTGCAGCGAGGTGAAGGCAGAGTCCACAGGGTTTCACCAAAGGGGCCGTTTCCCTCTCTGCTGAAATAACGTCAGGAAGAATTTTTATTATTTAGAGCAGCCGCGAGCTTGCCATCACATCCGCTAAGGTCAGCCGTCAAGAGTGAGTCTCGCTTCGTAGGTCACGTGGATGGTCCTGAGTCAAATGTCAAGGGCCGTCCAACCGCTAAGTTTCAACACAGACACCCTGGCAGGCTTCTGGCGGTGCTTCAGTGAGGATGAGCCAGCCTGCTGGCAGTGTGGCCCAGCACTCTGGCCCCCCAAGGGAACTCTTTTTTTTTCCTGTGCCCAAGAACACCGCCCTGGAAGCATCCCCGGAATGACCGAATCACTGCCATCCGCGCGGCATCAAACAGACTGTGCCACTGACAGCTGTCGGCAAGACCGACTCAGATGCGGCGCCTGGACGTCCAGGCCACGCGAGGCTGTGCGCGAGGCTCGCGTTAGTACGAGGGCCCTGGTTCAGGGCCGCGGGGCCGGGCTGGGCCAGCCAGCTCAGAGGCTGCCGAACTATCTGAGCGGGGGAGGGCTCGCCAGTTTCCTACCTTCGCCCGTGTTGGAGGCTGTCTGCTTGGGCAGTGTTGGGCTGTCAGGCAGGCTGAGCCATCTGGGGCTGGGGGCCGATCCCACCACCGCTGTGTCGGGCTGAGCAGCAGGATCTTCAGCCCGGCCCTGGCGCTGCCCGGGCTCAGAGCTTCTCCCCGCAGAAGTCAGACAGGACCCGGGGGAGAGGTTGGTTTAGTTCAGCAGCTGATTAGATCCCCTACTATTTGGCTGGGGTTCCACGTGGGGCAACGCGTTCAGGCCCCCCTGCCCCCGGGCTTGTGTTAGAGGATCACAGATTCAGTCCTTGCCCACTCCAAAGCTCCCTTCCCCTTCCGGAGAGCGAGCCTTCCCCTCGCCCTTCCACTTAACAGTGAGGCAGTGAGAGACCCTGGATGGCTATGTGGCCAGAGGAGCTGAGAGAAGCCACTTCCCTGGGCCTTGCTTTGCTTCTCTCTGCAACCACTGAATATACCCAGACGAGATGACCTCAGAAGGCCACTCCAGCTCTCAATGCTGGTGTCCACAGTCTCTGTGAAGTGTGGTTTGCTTTGGAATACAATAGAAACCCAGAAAAGTAGTTACTTGCTTCAGCTCGGCCAGCTCTGCTTTTCAGGGAGAAATGGTGATGGCTCCTTGGAAGTGATGCCGCCTTCACAACCTGCTCCCACCGAACTTAGGACATCTCAGATCCCACACTGTCTCTTGTCCTCCGGGGTGTGCTTTCTGGGACTTGCGCTTTGGGAAGCCAGCAGGGACTGCCAGTTGGGAGGGAGGCTGATTTTCTCTATTAACCCCTGTCTCCTAACCCCCTCCTGCCTGCCCACCCTCCCTCTTCCCTGCTGTCGGCCGGCTAGGCAATCAGGTGACACCAGTGATGGAAGGACTGTGCTGTGTACATTTTGGAATGAAACGTGGCCTCTCTTTGGAACTCAGACCGTGCTGTGTGCCCTGGCTGCAGACAGTGTTGTGCAGCAGACCAGGATTTGAGAAATCCATTGTACTTACCAGTTTCATCGCAATTCAAGCCACTGACCCGCCAACAGTGGCCATTCAGGAAACGTCCCCGTGGCCTGGTGTAGTGTCAGGGGACTAGAAATGCTGAATGATGATTGCGTGTGCATTGATCAGTGGTTAGCCTGGCAAGTGCTTACCCTTTCTCTGTCTCCGTTTTCTCGTTTCTAATGTGGGAATAATGATAGTACCTCCCTCTTCTAGGGCTCTGGTGAGAGCTGAAGGAACTGAGACACATGAAGAACCTAGAACAGTTCCTGCTCTGACCTAAGCCCAGGATGAATAGGAGTTGCCGTTGTTAGTTGAATATAGTTAGCGTCACTGTAATCCCTCCCACCGAGTTGCCACCGTTTCCTGCACGCCATGCTGCCGCAGGCTCGCTGGGTGACCTTCACCAAAGCATTGTGCGGCTCCAGACGCTCAGGCTCCTCATCTGCAGCGTGAGGCGGGGATTGGGCCGGGCCTGGCATCAGTGCTTCCTGGTCTTCACAGTCTGGAAGTGTCTGTGATGAGCTGGCGGGTTTATGTTATCTATGTACGCACCAACGGGAGTGCTGTGATCTTGAATAGAGATGATATACTCAGATCGTTAAACATGAGCGTAGTAGAATGTTTCGATTAGCAATGTGGTACACAAACTGGGAAATCATCAAAAGAGATGGAAGGAACATTTGGAAGGAACAGTAGTAATAGTGTGCTAAAATGAGTTTATTTTTTAAAAATTCCACTGGATGAAGGATTAGAAGGCCTCTTTTGCAGAAGACAGAGAATTTAGATCTGTTTTGAAATTAGGAGATACCTTTTCCTACTGAAAGCCAACATGTCAAAGTGAGATGAATAAACACTGGTCACATAGAAACATAAATTGTGGTCTCTGGGGTCGCAGGACCCACCCAGTACAGCATTTAATCTATGAATGTCCCAGAGGGGATTTTGTGAGTTATTGGAGATTATCTGTGTGTCAGATTTCCAGCAGCTTAACCATGTGTCTGAGTCATGTGGTACCTCAGCATGTTGACAATCAGGAACTTTTTAGGTATAAGTAACAGAACTAAAGTGGCTTAAACAGTATGAGGAGTTGTTATTCCCCAAATAGGCTGGGGCGTTCAGCTGGCTAAGTATACTGGAGCCCGACTGACTTCTCTGCCATTCTCTCAGTTTTCTCTTCAGAGTTTCAAAATTGCACTGAAGTGGTCAGTCACCATTTCCTCAAGAAGACACATTCACAGACGGGAAGCAAGGCAGAGTTGTCCTTCATGTATCCCTGGTTTTTTTTTAATCAGGAGGAATGCCTTTTCCAGAAGCCCCACAGTGAATGTCCTCTGAGGTCTTATGGGCCAGAACTGGGTCCTCTTCCCGCTTCTAACACAGTCACTGTCAGAGGTCAATGGAATTTCCAAGGTTGGACTGATGCCCCTGTAACGGGGAAAGACCCACCTGCCCAGAACACAGTGCCATACGGCATCCAAACAACATTTGGGTTCAGTAAACTCAAAGGGTTTTGACTGGGGCCATCAACAGGGTCTGCCTGGGACCTTAAAGGCTGTTGACGCTGACCTACCACTTTGCAGGTTAGGAATCGTCAAGTGTTAACCACTCTGAACCTCAAAGAATGTGAAGTGCTTAGTAGTAGAGATAGAACTAAAATCTCTTTCCTCTTACTCTTATCCCCTCTCAAGTTTCCTGCTGGCATTATTTTCTGTTTCAAATGCTTAACATCAAACAGATAATAATTGCATATTTCCGTAGACATTGCTACCCTAATAACTACCTCGTCCGTTGCTACCAAGAATGTTGTTTAAAAACGAGAACCAGGCACGTTCACATCTAGAATTCCCTGTCTAGCTCCTATGACCATGAACCAACAGTTTTATCAGATTGATTCTGCTTCAAAAGCAAACACATGCAGAAGTCCTTGTTCCCGAGGAATTTTCAGTCTAGACGAGAAAAAGCTTGCCCATGATGGTTATACAGAAATCAGCAGTGCCAGCTGATTGATAGATGACCTGGGTTCAAATCAGGGGAAGGAAGGGTCATGTTGGGTGCATGGCTGAGGCCTGAGGAAGGGATTTCAGAGAGGAAGGAGCAGGAAGTCCAAGTGGGATGACTATAATGACCATGGCAATAATCACACATGTGTTGAGTACTTACTGTTTCCAAGACAAAGTTCTAAACACTTTACATGTTTTGACTTATTTCATCCTCACAAAAAACCCTATGAGATGGGGCTTATTGTTTTCTTATTGTTTCCACTTTAGGTATAAGGATAATGAGGTACAGAAAGGTAAACTAATATACCAAGGCTGTCCGGTTAGGAAGTGGTAAAGCTGGACCCAGGGAGTGTGACTCATGGCCTTCACTTATATGCTCAGCCTTGCTTGGCGTAAGCAAACTCACGAAATAGGAAAATTCAAAGCTTTGTGAGGGGGCTTCCTATATATTGATTTAGCTGAAGGGAGGATGTATAGCAAGATGTCATGGGAGATACGGTAGGGGAAGTTTTTGCTAAATTCAGAATGTGGTCTGACCATCTGGATCTCCGAAAACTCTAGCAAACACAAAGAACACAAGCGATGTTGCATATGGCTTCTCCCCCATACTTTTGTGACTCCCTTTTGTTAAGTAAGGGATGTTTATGTGTGTCCGTAAGCATTGAAGACATTGCCAGATTATTATGGTCACATAATACATTGCACGTGCCATCATAACTGCACACTGCCCTAATCCCATGTGTATTACTGTGATCAGACGTATATTGGAAAAGCTTCAAAGCCCATTTATTTATGATTGACTAAGTGGTGGTTGACTGCCTTCAACACATCTCCCAGTGTTGCAATAAGCAGGATTCAACACAGGGTACGATACAATGAACCACCTCCATTTGGAGACGAAGGCTGAAGGTCACTAGTTCCCCTGCAGCGTACTCCACAGCATTCATTCTCAGCACAATACCCCAGCTTCTTGCTCCTCTCTGGGTTTTCTTTGTTTTTGTTGTTTTTTTTAGGGTTAAACAATTGTACCATTTAAGATGTTAAAATCGAATTTACCTGGCAGCTAGAGGGAAGGGGATTGATACTATCTAAACACAAGGAGTTAATGAACATAAGGTCTTAGGTCATCACTTCTGTGAAAGATCCAGTGCCTAAGTAAATATAAGAGACTGCACTGAGACCGACATCCCCAGGACATCTCTTTTGGAAAAGGAGCCAAGTCATAGAACACTGGGGTAGCCCTGAATTTCAAGAATGGTGTCATTGGTGGTATTTTCATTACTGGAAGCTGAAGGTGGGCTCTAGTTTCCTCTTGGATATTCAGATCTTTTCTGGCCCTTCGCAGGGGTGGGGGCTTTTGCTAGGTGATTGGTTTTTGTCTGGCCTGATACTCAGATTCCTTTCCCTAGTATAGTTTATATAACAACCTTCCCCTGTTGTTATCTAAATAAAACGTTTAAAAATACAAAAATAACTTGCTCTTCATTTTTATATTTACTCCTTGGGAATTTAACTGCTCGGCATATTTCAAACACCTGGGGAATGGCTTTTGAAAAATGCTTCACACTGGAGACCTGGGTTCTAATCCTAACTCCAGTACTTTGTGAGTTTGGGTGAAGTGTGTTAACTAACCTCTGTGACTCCCAGACTCCTCTAGTCTTCCCTCCCCCAAGTGGCCTCCCACCCTTGCCAGTGAAAATCCTATCCCTTTCTCAAGGCCCATTCGAATGCTCCTTCTCTCCTTGATCTTACTTCCTCTTCGTTTCCTTCAAACGATCAACAATCCACTGACGTTATTTCCTGTCCTCTTGCAGCGCATGCTCTTGGGGAGGCAAGGTTGTATGTGGTATCTTTAGTCGTCTTTGCACCCCAGAATGCTTAGCACAGAGCTGGCTCACCATAAGGACTCACATGTTGAAAGGATGAAGAAATACATCAATCTTGAAATCATTGATTGTATTTGTTTCTTTTAAGTCATTCGTTCTCAACCATGGTGTTGGGCCCACTGGGGCACTGCAGTCAATTATAAGTGTGTTGTAGTAATTGGTTATCAATAATTGTCAGAGCTTAGAAATTTGTATACTATTTACTGTTTTTTGTAATTTTTCCCTTCGGTAATATCCTTTAATGGTGATAATATCATCTTTCAGTGTTAATACTTCAATATGACTTTCCCTATTACTGTGATTTGTTTCTTGAATTGAAGAGAAAGGGTGAAATTAGAGTCAGGACCCAGGAACTTGCATGTAACCCACAGCCTGTCTTTTCAGTGCTCCAGCCCATAATAAGCTAGAAATCGCTGTTAATGATTATGGAACTATGGGATGACTGCAGTGCTTTCCTACTCTGCAAGATTTGGGGGCTTTGTCAAAATGAAAATTATCTGTCAATTTAGGAAAAGAATAACCATTACTTTAAACCAGGGTCAGCAAACTCTTTCAGTAAAGGGCTGTGGGGCTTTGCGAGCCATACAGTCTTTTAGCAATTACCCAGCTTCGCTGACACAGCACAAAAGCAGGCAAAGACAATACGTGAATGAGCAGATGTTGCTGTGTTCCAATAAAACTTTATTTACAAAAACAGATGTTGGGCGAGATTTGGCCCACAGGTCTGCTCTGAGCCGTAGAGCCCACCTGGGAGTGTAAGTGATACTGGCTACTTTTTAAAAATGGTATTAATCACATTCATTCTACCTCCTTTGTAATAGCTAAGGAGTTCCTACAAGGAAAGAAAAACTATGGGATGGTAAACTTGTTTACTTATTTGCAAGAGTACACAGTATTATATATTTCAGGATAAACAGTCTCTAGACTTTCTCAGCATAAGAAATGAGATGAAATTCTGTTCATGGTTTAAATGCAGCCACTGAAGCCAGTTCATTAAAGAAAGGTAAGTACGGTATGAAAAAGTACCTAGTCTGCCAAGAAGCTCGCTTATGTTGTGTTATCCGTGGCACATTATTTTCCATCTCGGTAGTTTCTCTCAGTAGGATATTCAAGCTCTGCCTTCCTGTTTGGCATTTTTGCTGATAATTGCTTGAAAAATCATCACGTCTCTTCTTAAATTACTGCATGGAGTAATAGCCTTTCTTCTTGACAGTCACCAGGCCAATAAAGGCAACCATGTGAGGTGAATTCAAACAATGTGTGTCTTAGAACTCAGATTCATAAATGACTCTGTCACAGTCTGTGGTGGAACCCATTAGAACAGCAGGGCCCAGTGCATTTGGGCCATCCCACGCCACGGGATTCTTTCGGCAGTGCCCGCAAGTCGTGGCTCCTGCCCAGTTCCTTGGCTTTTCTACTTTCTCACAGCCAAGTGCCGTGACAGCCCCCTCAAAGCTCAGGCCCTCTCCTGTGCTCCCTGACGGGAAGAATATTAGCTCTGCGTGGAATGAAACCCCTCTCCAATCCAGGACCAGGACCAGGCCCAGCTCCAGAGGCTCTCATGAGTCACGTGCCAAGTCTCCCTGCTGGCAGTCAGACCCAAGTTGGGGAGATCCAAGAAGGGAGCAGGTGCCCCGCCTTCTCACCATGTCACAGCCACGTTGTCTCCTCTCCTGCTGACACAGGACGAGCAACTGGCATCTCAGTTGGCCCCCTCGTCCAACCAGGACTGGAGCCCTATTATAGCAGCAAGTAATAGAAAACCTAACTAAATGTGGCTTGAAAAACGAAGATACATGCATACCTCCCATGACCCGCCTGTTGTAGAGGCTGTGTTGTCACAGAGGACCTTTGAGTCTCTCCACCCTGCGATCTCAGTGCTTCAGGAATTACTTCCCTCACAGATGCAGAGCGGCTGCTCAGACTCCAGAGCACTGTCACATCCTCATGTCGCCATGCCACACGAGGAGGTAGGACAGGGGATAAAAATCGGGGGCTCTTCCTTATGCTGTTCTTTTTTAGCAGGGAAAACGTCCCCAGAAGCTCCCAGTGGTTTTCCTCTGGGGGCTTCCTGGCTGCAGCAGCATCACTTGTCTCCTAGCCTGGGGGAACGAGAGCGCCATCGCTGGCTGCGGCAATCACAGTCTCCCCTGGTGCTGGACACACACCACAATTAAGGCTCTACTGGCAGAGAAGAAAGGGGAATGGCTATCGGGTACACAGCCAACTGTGTCTGCTGCCCCTCACCTAACCCCCCAGCTGGTGGCTAGAGCACCTTTTCCTTTGACCCACAAATCAAAGCCTTGCCAAGGGTCTGCTGTCTATGGGTAGCTCTCTGGAATGATTGCCAGCGGTCTTTCCTGGTCATTAGCAGACGTCTGGATCCCCCGTCAGCGCTTTCTCTGCCTTCGCGATGCCTCCTAGGATCTGAGCTTGCCGAGTCTTTTGGATCCTCTGTTTATCCACCTGGCGACTCTTTTTGGTCTTCTGTACCTTGATCTATCCCTTCTGGGGTATATATAAGCCACTTTGGGACCCTCAATGCCTTAAAAAAAAAAAGTAATGTCATTTTTCATAGTACACTCATACAACGTCTGCAGTTTTTCCATTGTGGCACAAAAATACAGGATTTGGTAATATTTTAATAGACTACTTTTTTTTTTTTTTTGCAGTACGCGGGCCTCTCACTGCTGTGGCCTCTCCCGTTGCAGAGCACAGGCTCCGGACGCGCAGGCTCAGCGGCCATGGCTCACGGGCCCAGCCGCTCCGCGGCATGTGGGATCTTCCCAGACCGGGGCACGAACCCGCGTCCCCTGCATCGGCAGGCGGACTCTCAACCACTGCGCCACCAGGGAAGCCCTTAATAGACTACTTTTAAGTAATAAATAAGATTTTAAAAATTCAAATAAATTTGAAGGATTCTCTTCTGCCAATCTTAATTTCATGGGATAGTTTAAAATGCTAGTTGATGCCGTGATCTAAACTACTGGCTCTTGGTTTTTTGATATTACATATATAGAACTGTAGGAAGTTGTTTGAGAACTGTAAGAACTAATGTAATCTGTGAGAGGCCAAATAAGCTAATTCTTAAATACCATCTATTTTTAAAGAGATTGATAGCTTACAAAGCACTTTCATACATATTATTTTAATACCTTCCATAACCATTGTTCCCATTTTACAGATGCAAAAAATGGGGCTCTAAGCACTAAGGTGACTCAGCTGGGCTCTACCTCTCTTCACGTGTTTGGTACTAAACCTGTCCCTTCCGAGCCCACCTCTGAGGCACTTTCCTCCTTCTGCCACAGAAGGTCCAGTCGCCACGGCAGTGTGCAGGATTAAAGAAGGCCAGTGACATGCACAGATAGCCCAGCCACGATGTCTACTCATTTCAGCCTGTGCTACTCTGCCCAGCCTTTTGCAGAGATTTCCTTTCTTTCCTTTGATGGAATTTCCACCAAGAAATAATAAATAATGGACTGGCCATTAAAGGTCTTAGGCAGAGCTCCTTGACTCTCTGGGGTTTGGGGCCATGTCTGCCAGTGACCCCACTTGGTTCTTGTGGTAGACAAGTTATAATCTACCACAGGGAGCCTCTGCTCTCAGTAACAGCAGCTCAGATGAGAAACACCCCCATCCATGTGCTGAGGAGAAACCCAGGCTTCATTCGTGTCCTGTAAGCAGGTGTATGATGCATGCTGGGACTTTTGTACTTAAAAATCACAGAAAGGGCTTCCCTGGTGGCGCAGTGGTTGAGAGTCCGCCTGCCGATGCAGGGGACATGGGTTCGTGCCCCGGTCCGGGAGGATCCCACATGCCGCGGAGCGGCTGGGCCCGTGAGCCATGGCCGCTGAGCCTGTGCGTCCGGAGCCTGTGCTCCGCAACGGGAGAGGCCACAGCAGTGAGAGGCCCGCGTACCGCAAAAAAAAAAAAAAAAAAAAATCACAGGAACGTTCCTAGGGACCAGGAACATGGACACAGAATGCCACGTTCTGCTGATGACTGTTCTCTGGGGCCCCTCAGGTGCTTCGCTCATACCCCACTGGTGGTTCCTCTGCGGCTTTCTGGTGGCATTCTGTGGTTTGCCCAAATGTCCCTCGTGGTTTCCTAATGTCAGGACAAAGCCCAGGGATGAGCAGGATGCGGCTGCCAGTCCGCTTCGCTCGCAGGCGTCCTCAGGGCATGTGGAGGGGAGTCAACCCGCAGCCTTGCCGTCTGCCTACCGGCTTTGCAGACAAGGAGACGTTATACAGGAAAATTCCATCGAGATCACGTACAACGAAAATCAGCTTATTTTTTCCCAAGAGGTAGGGGAGCTACTTCTTAGCCGAGTGAGCCGAAGACTGTCTCTGGAATGCAGAGCACCGACCTTTGTATTAGAAGTGAAGTCTTTAGGTAGGGATCATTATGGAGCTCTTTTTACAGCAAGCAGGCCGGATAAACAGAGAGTGGGGAAAGGAAGCACAAAGGAGGTAATAATACCTGATTAGCTAAGCAGCTGGATAGCTGAAGGAGAATTTGTTAAAAACATGTCAAGACATCAGAGCTGGACAGGAGTTGTTCTGTCAGCCCAGGCCCCTTGTGGAGCCGTCTCTGGAATCTTACCCGCTGTCTCATTGGCTGCTGTTTTTTCCCTAGCACCACTTCTTCACGAAGGGGTCTGCGTGGGGTAACCTAACCCGTAGCTGTCATCGGGGCTTTTTCCATCCCTATCGTGGCAAGGGATCCCGGGCTGGAGTAGCTGAGCTGGTATTCCAGTCATCCCAGACGTACTTGACCACGTGTGAACAAGAAACCTCGTGTTTCTGGGGACAGGCGGCAGGAAACCTGAGAACTTGATCCCCTGGAGGCCCTGGGAGGATTGTTTCCACAGAGCCCCGGATTTGGCAAGTGACTGGTTTCCCAGTATATGGCGCACGTAAGCCTCTTTGGTTTTCTTTTTCCCCCTTTCACAGATAGACTTGAAGCACCATGCTCGCTCTGCCCAAAAGGAGAAGAGGGGCGTGAAAGTCCCACTTCTGTAAATCCCAGCTTCTGCTAAAGCAGAGACGAGGTTGGTTAGGCTCTACTGAGAGCCCTCCCTCTGCCTCAACGCTCCTGGTCCCGTGGCAGCCAGGGCGGCGGGACCCTGAGTCCCGCTTGGTGGGTGCCTGCTGTGGACGTGCCGGGGCTTGACCGGCCCGTCTCGGCCTCCCACCTGACAATGACGGTCCTGATTGTGGAGACCCTAGGCATCTGTCTGGGGCCCTGGGGGCACCCGTGCTAGTGGTGGGAGACTTCCCTCCTCCCCCCCACCTCAACACGCACACCTGCACACGTGCTCACGCGCGGAGGAACAGGTGCGGGGTGTTTTCAGATAAGGGCCTCACAGCTCGGCTGCCACCATGGTGCTGGCCGCTGCCACCTACGAGAGCCTTTGATCCATCTCCCTGCTGACTCCAGCCCCTCTCAGGGCCGATGTGCTTTGAACCCAGGGTCAGCAGCCCCTCTCTGAGTCCCTCACACAATCAAGAGCAGGAGCTTCTCGGGGGCTTCCTTTCATTTCCTCTAAATTGTGAGGGGGGCTTATTTCAACGTTATCCTGTAGGATTCTTAAGAACGGCCTGGGAGATGTTTCAGGGCTGAAAGGCAAAGAATTGCAAACAGGAGCCCAGTGTCTGGGCGACTTCCTCTCCAGTTGAGTATGGATAAACCCCACGCAGATAGAAAATAGGAAGAAAAGGAGATGCATCGTAAGGCTGCGTGTTTTTCTTACTCGGGGTGGAAGGGGAGTGGAGAAACCTATCATGGATAAAATCCAACTTTAATGACAATTTGAAGCCCCGAAGCACAGACATACTGCAGAACTAATGTATTATTTTGTTTTTGTTGATTCTGCAGAAATGGGGAAATTTCATTTTTTACTAGAATTACAAGCTCCCCTTTTATTATTCACAGGCCCTAACACGCATGGCAGCCTGAGCCAGAGAGCCCTCCGATGTTAATACCAGCTTCTTTGCGAATCTAAACTGGTTTTCCAGTGGCTCCCTGGCAGGCCGCGGGCATTGTCGGCGTGGTGTTAGACACACCAAAAGCTGCTTAGGGTAGCTGGCCTGCTGTGTGCTTGCAAGGCGGACGGGAACCTTGCTGTGAGACTCACCTCCGCTCCCAGGGGGAAGGCCGGGGATTAGCAGGGATTAACAGTGGGAGGGGGCGCGGACACAGAGGAAGAGGGTCACCGTGGGCTCTGCTAGGGGCCCTCGTGGAGGTTTTGCCGCTGGGCCCCCCAGCTGCTTTCAGAGTCCTGAGCGCTGGGCCCTACTCAGATTCTGATTTCACTGGTCTGCCTGTGACCTGGGCATTCAGATTTCTGCCTTTCCACCCCAGCCTGGGCGATTCTCAGTGCAGCCCGGGTTGGGCACTACTGCCCTGCAGCCCTGTGGTTTCCTGCCTTAAGACGTGGTTGGTAAGCAGATGGTTTCTTAGGCTCCGGAGCTGTGTCACTTTCTGGCTGTGTGACCTGGGGCGTGTTCAGGGAGTCGGCTTCCTTGTCTGTAGGACGGTAGAGTCGCTGCAGGATGAAGAGTGCCCACCTCCTGGGGGCAGTTGTGAGGACTGAAGCCATTTCAACTCGCTGGGACGCTGCTGTATGGGCCAGGTACTTTACAGGAACTGGGCTTCAGCGGGGAAAGCAGGTGGCCCAGAGTCCCTGCCTTCGTGGAGACAGTGGAAAAACACACAAACTTTCCAGGATTTACTGTAACATCAAAAAGTGCTGTTATGTAGTCAGTGCTACGAAGACAAACGAGGACAGGGGAGGGCTGGCCAGGAGTGGGAGATAACGCACATCCAGCCGTACCCAGCTCTTAACCACGTGACACGGAGTATGGAGTCCTGGGCGGTGTCTCCAGTACTGCGGCTCCTGCCACCTCCCTCCAGAGGAATGAGATCTCCATGTGACATGTCCCTCCAAAGAGCTTCGCAGCTCCCTAAAGGCAGCCCTCACTCTGTGCTGCCGACTGGGGGCTCCGTTGCTGTCTGTGTCATGCCTCCAGGCACCTGGCTCCGTGCAGTTTCTCAGCGGGCAGAGACTCAGAGAGAAGAGGGGATTGTCAAGGGTTTCATTTCCCCCCAGGTACAGAGGACGTGTGTGACAGCACAGCGAGAGCTGGTTAAAGCACAACGGGGCGAAATATGAGGAGGCCTCAGCCCTTCCCCCATCTCCTGCCTCACAGCTCCTGCAGTTTCTCCTCCTATCAACAGCCACCATGGCGGGGGGTGGGGGCATCCCCGGGGGGCAGGGACCAGGCTAAAGGCATTATACACATCCTCGCTGGGAGAAGTAGGTATTGAGGGCTTTTAACGCTATTTTACATTTGAGGGAGCTGGGGCTTTGCCATGTTATGATTTGTTCATGGTCACGCCAGGCTGCACCGCTTTCAGCCTGCGTTATTTTCCCCGACGGTGGGACCGAACATGCATAATGAAGGCCTACTAAGTGCCAAAGACTTGCACTTAATTATTGCATCATGGATCCCAGGACACCCTCTGCTTCCTCTCTCGTCCAGCCCATTCACACAGGACCCAGCGTGACGTTAACCACAAAGAAAAGTCGGGTCATGGCATCTCCCCACCTGAAGTGTGCTGAGCTTTCCCACTCATCTAGAGAACAGTCCAGAAGCCACCCCCGCGGCCCTGCTCCTGCCGGCCCTGCAGTCTCTCCTCCCGATCTCTCCCTGTCCTCTCGCCACGCTGGTCTCCTTCCTGTTCCCGGGCATGGCAGGCTCCCATCTTACCTCCTCTCCCGGGGCCTTTCCCTGGGCCATCTCCTCTGCCTGCAAAGCTTCCCTGCAGCTCCTTCTCCGAGGCTGTGGAGACACGGCTCATTCTCATCCTGGGCTCACATGGAATCTTCTCGGCTTCCCTGACCATCCCCTGTCTCAGTTTGGTCCTCACGACACATACCACAGTCTGCAATTACCCTGCTTATCTGTTGACTTCTATTTCTCATCCTGTCCTGTGAGTGCGCCCCCTCTGTCCTTGTTCAGAGCGAGCATGGGCCCCGGGGCAGCTGGTCATCAGGCACGCCACCTTATAATCTGACGGCGGAGGTAAGGACAGAAATCAGTGAGATTCCAGGCAGAAGAGGGGGTGCGCCAGGAGAGAAACACAAGCTCCGCTTGACGGTGCCCAGGACGCCTTCCTCAGGAAGGTGTTTCCTGGATGGCTTCTTGGTTTCTCAGTGCAGGGGCTGTATGGGGAGAGCTCATCAGGTAGGAATCAGTCAGTGGCAGCGACAGGGAGGGCCCTGCACTGGAAAATGCATGAGGCAGGTGGGGATGGAGGGAGAACGCTCAGGAGGATCTGGGGAGTTAAGTAGGCCCCGGGGTAGAAGGAGGCCCTGCAGTGCACACACGTGTCCGGGGAAGGACCCAGATCTCGATTTGAGCTGATGAGTTTGTGACCTTGGGCAACTTCCTGAACTTCATCTGTAAAATGGGAATAATGATATCTTCCCTTTGGTGAGACAAATGAGGCACTGCTCTGTATCCATCAAGAAGCCGGGGATTTTTGGTTCCTGCTGTCAGAGGCTAGACCCATAGCAGACCAATCCAGGGGAGTTGGAGCCACAGAAGAGGCGTGATGCTTGCCAGAGACATCACCCAAGTGGACCCCAGGCTTCCGGGAAGATGGCGGAAGAGTAAGACGTGGAGATCACCTTCCTCCCCACAGATACACCAAAAATACATCTACGCGTGGAACAACTCCTACAGAACACCTACTGAACGCTGGCAGAAGACCTCAGACCTCCCAAAAGAATCTCCAGGAGTCACCAAGAAGGAATGGTTTGCTCTGGGCTGATCAGACCTGGGGCTCTGATCAGAAGAATGCCTAACTGTTTGAAATGCCTTCCTGACACTGTCTTGTGGTTTATATGTGATGTGTCAATTAATTTACTTCAGTTCAAGAAACATTTCTTAACCATACTGGAAACAAACAGTTGTATTGTAGGACAAGTTATATTGTAGGACATAAAAAGATCTAATAATCTAAGTCACCATTGTCCCTTGCCTGGATTATTACAAAAAACAAACAAAACCAGTCCCAACCTCTCCCCTCCCACCAAAAAACCAAAAAGAAGTCGGAAAATGCTGGCTTCAAGCAGTTCTGATAAACAAGGCTCTGCTGCAGAGGCAGCCCGGCCGCAGGCCCAGGCGTTGGCTTAAGGTTTAACCCTTGATTTGAGGGGCAGGCCGGCTTTTCAGATGCAGTTCTTTGACATTTTTGTGTCATAAATAAGACTTGGGGTGCCCACAACCCATCCAGAAAGCCAGTTCTGTCTCTGCCAAGTATCACCTTCATCTCCTGGGAAAAAAACTGGAACCTCCTCGTGCAGTTCCGCTGAGCATCTGCCTGGTGAACCAGATTGAAAGCGGGCAGAGGGCACGGGCCCGGGCAGCTCTGCTGGCCCAGCCGAGTGGGAAGGGCTGCATTGCTCTCCCAGCCTGCCGCACAATGCCTCCTGCTTACCGCCGGCGGCTGTGTGCAGGGCCGCCGCAGGAAGGTGCGCGGGCTCTCAGAAAAGCCCCAGCCCAGAGCAGGCACCGCGGCCCATCCTCTCCCAGAGCCGAGCTGCCGACAAGGGGCCTGGAGAGGCAGAAAAGTCTTGGAGGAAGGAAAGGGAAATCCAGATTACTGCCTGGGAAGCAGTCCTCATTTCCAAACCCAGCAGGTCACCTGGCGGATAGCGTGTGGGCAGTGATTCATCAGAAGCTGTAATCTCCGACGTGACAGCAAGAGCTCCAGGTGCATCTCGGGGCCGGGAGAGAGAAGCAGGACTTCATAAATCATTCCTCTGGCTCTGTTGCCTACATCCCTAAACCCGTAGCGGTTTATCCCAAATGAGGAAATAATAATGTCATTTTCCACCAGCTTTTTTCTGGGAGAAAGTTTTGAGATGGAGGGTAGGCAGGTGTTTAAAAGACTCCCTCTGGGCCGTGCCTTGTTACAAGGTGGGTGCAAGGAACCTCATCCACCTACCGCCTTTCCTCCCGCCTCGTCTCGTCAGCAGCAGGCAGGGATTTCGCAGGGCGAGGACTTGCATTGGGCCCTCAACTTCATTTTGTTATTTTGGATAAAGTAACTTGATGCTGGATTTTTTTTTCCCCCAAGTATTGAGTGTTGAGCCTAGTTTGGAAGATAGGGTGGTTGTTTTTTGCTATTATTACTTGCTATTCTCTGCTGCTTTTCACCTGGAGGTCTTTAGTAATTTTCAAACAAGTATACCCATTTGACAGGTTGAGGGTCGTAAGTTCTATGGAACGAGAAAGGGCGTTTTTCAGAGAAACTGGAGGTTCTATATATTCATTAGAATAAAGTCAGCTGCTGTTGCACGTGGACCCAAAATGAACAGAGGCTTAAATATAATAGATGTTCATTTCTCATGCATCCGTCTTTTTTTCCAATGAATTTATTTATTTATTTATTTATTTATGGTTGCGTTGGGTGTTTGTTGCTATGCGCAGGCTTTCTCTAGTTGCGGTGCCTTCTCTTGTTGCGGAGCATGGCCTCTAGGCACGTGGGCTTCAGTAGTTGTGGTGCACGGGCTCAGTAGTTGTGGCTCGCGGGCTCTAGAGCGCAGGCTCAGTGGTTGTGTCGCACGGGCTTAGTTGCTCCGCGCCATGTGGGATCTTCCCAGACCAGGGCTCAAATCCGTGTTGCCTGCATTGGTAGGCGGATTCTTAAGCACTGCGCCACCAGGGAAGTCCCATCCATCAGTCTTGACATGGATATTCCTGGTGGCGTATGACTCTCCTCCGTGCAGTGATTCAGGGACCCAGCTCTTGTTTTTCTTGTGGCTTTGCCATCTCCAAAGTGTCCTACTCTTCTCCATCTACCCGGCCAAGGGAAAGGAGACCAGAATTGACACATACCTCCTCTGCTCGTGGGCCATTGCCAACAGCTAGTCATGTGGCCTTAACTAGTTGCAAAGGGGATGGGGGTGACCTGAAAATGCAGTCCTTTGCTGGGCAGTTGCTTACCTGTGACAACTCTGTGCTGTAGAAGAAGGATCGTGAGTTTGGTGGATCATAATTATTCACTGCCACATCTCAGAGTGAGTTTCAGTATTTACCAACAGAGACGTGGTCTTGGCTTGAGTCACAGTGTCCATTGTGAGGCCTGGACTTGAACCCACATACCCAGGCCGTAGTTTTCCTTTGACTGCACTGGGGTAGAAATGGAATCCTTGGGTTTGAGGGCAAGTAGACCAGGGCCAGCTAAAGCAGTACAGACAGACATTCTGTCCTTACTGATGTTTTTGGTTCATGCAATAACCAAAAATCTCTCTTCAGTTTACGAGAGACCAAGATCCCGTGATGCTTGTTGCCTTTTCATGATGCCAGAGCCACCTTGGCCCTTCAGGCATTTGTACTTGTACCTGTAAAGCTAACATACAGTTTTGCATCAACTTATTATGTGGCCAACCATGTAATAAATCGACTCCTAAAAACCTGTATTTCAGGAAGCCATTCGTGCTGCACTTGCCCTGGAGTAAATGACAGCTGTGGAACTCCGTGCGGTATTGTGTGTTGTGGTTGAACTTGTAAAACGATAAACCTCATAATTTCTCTCCCCTTTTAGCCGCCTCTCTGTCTGAGCAGCTGTACTGAAGTTTGTCAGGCCTGCCCGTTAGCTTTCACATGTAAAGATGGCCTTTTTATATTCAAATTTTCTTAATATATTATTTAATCATTAGGCAGTTTACTAAGTGTGTGTTTGTGGCCATTGTTCTTTCTGAATGTCTAATCACCAGAAGAAAACTTGGGGAAACAAATGCTTTCTTCTAGAAACTGTGTTTTCTCGCAGAGGGAGTGAGCCGTGTACCTTGCTGTGGGGAGCATCTTGCGGGGGCGGGGCAGTGGCTGGGAAACGGTCAGTGACAGGTGCGGAGGGTGACATCGGTGCTGCTCCTGGACCTACTGACCCCGCCTCGAGGCCTAGCCAAGGATATGCTGAGCTATGTGAAGTTGCACCAACCTCGTCCTTCAAAACAGCAATTCCTTCAGATTCAGTCTAACCCCAACCTGGGCTTCTGGTGAGGTGTTTGTCCCCAAGGCTAGAGGGCACCAGTACTTCCCACCACTTCCGACGCACCCAGACCTGTGACATGGTCAGGTGGGGTTCCCTAGAATCAGCAGAACCACAGATCTTTGATGTGGGGGCAGTAGGTCCAGCTACTGAAGCACTTGATCTAGTGTGGATACAGACCCATGAACAGCCCAGCACGGCCAGGGTGCCAGGCTGCATGTGGCTGACGGAGGAGAGGGTCAGTGTCGGCAAGGTCTCCACAGAGGGCAGGAGGCATCTGAGCCTGAGCTGCTGACAAGTGGGAGACGCCCTGTTTGATAAAAGGTGCCGGGAAGGGCATTTCCCCAGAGGCTGGGGAGACAGCACTGTGAGCCAGTTAAGGGCATGGGACCCTGGAATCAGGTCCACATCCTTGATCCACCTCTTACTGGCTGTGTGAGCTTAGGTCAGTTACTCAACTTCTCTGTGCACCAGTTTCTTCATCTGCAAAATAGGAATAATAATACTAGTATAATAGTTTGTTGACAGACTAAAATGAGTTCATCTGTGTAAAGTGCTTAGCACGGTGCCTGGCACCGTACTCAGTGACACGTAAGTATTGCTGTTTTTACGCAGAGCTCAGAGGCGCTGAACGTGTTTGACGAGGAGTGAGGCATTCAGCCCGATGTGTTGGGAATGGGGAAGAAACAGGTTCCAGAAAGTGAGATTTGGATCACAGGACAGACAGAGATTTGGGTGTGGGTACCAGCACTGGAGGAAGCCCACAGGTTGGCCAAGCCCATGCCTGTGAAATGGTGCCCAGAGCAGAGAAAGTCCCAAGACCCCGCTGGCCTTGTCATCCCATCGTCTACCTTTCTATGCGTTCTTCTGCCCCTCTTCCTGTCTGAAAATCTATAGGCCTTTTATTTATAGGAAATGTACAAGTTCGCTCCTCATACTTATAAATGTGTGTGTGTGTGCGTGTGTGTGTGTGTGTGTGTGTGTGGCTGTGGAGAGTTCCTGTGCAACCCAAGGATACCTGGATCCCCTTTCTTCTCCAGTTCCGTGGGTTCTGGGAGGGTGGTCAGAGCCCGACAGCAGCCCCTCCTGTGCACCTCCTTTTGCTGTGGTCTTTTTGATGGTGCAGGGGGTACCCTGGGGCTGATCGTGTTCCTGGGAGTTGGAAGCTTTCACTGGAGGGTTAAATCAGCAACAGGAGAGCAACACTCCTAGCAACCTAAGAAAGAATAGGAAATGATGCTCTTGAGGGGAGCGGGAAGCCACTTGTTTGTGCTGTGCTCCAGTACCATCTTCTTAAACAAAACAAGACAGTTCCCCTCCCCCCCGCCCCCGCCTTCCCATAACACACCTTGTACTAAATACATTTTCAGACCTGACTCTGTGCAAACACAGTGTTGTTCTGCAAGCATTAAAAGGCAATTTAGTACTCGAAGGATTAAAAGCTCATGTTAAACTGAAGACTACACTTGGCATAAACATTAAAAATTGACAGAACACCCTGCACTTTAACTGCACCAGGGCTTCGTAATTAGCATTTAAAAGTAAAACATCGTTTCCTTACTGTTTCCTACTTACTCGTTTATAATGCATTTATTATAATACAGATGTGAGCAGGAAACCTGCTACCATCATCAGCGAGTGAAAAATATAGGTGTGCTGAGAAGGGAACTGGGATTTATTAATCTAGCCTAAAAAGCAAAACCAATAAAGAAGTCCCTCTCTGGGCTGGTTTGAAAGCCTCACACTTTCCTTTTGGAAGACTGAAGGGCCCCCAAAGAAATCACCTTCACATTTCTTTTCCTTTTGTAGCCTTTTCACTAACAAATGCTGGGCAGCAAATCCAAGCAGGCTTAGGCCGGGCACAAGCTGGTGTCTAAAATCGACGAGCTGGCAGGTCACCAGAGGAACCTGGAAAGAGCTCATTGGCCCATTGCGGAGGCTTCTTCAAAACTTTGGGAAGACTGGAATGCAGTTTTCCAGTTTGAAGTGACCTTCTGCTGACGTAGCACAGGTGGCCGAGTTCATAAATGAGGACACCTGTTCAGGACACCTTTGCGCTCCTGCTTAAATTGGGGGTTTTGTATTTCGTGTGACCAGATCTGTAAAGCTGAACGCAGTCCAAATCTGGTCTTACTTTCTTCTTCCTTAGTTCTCAACGTGCTGCTGTGGCTATTTCCACCCACACTTCCGCTCTCTGCTCCCTCTCGGTGTGCTAGGTAGTAGTTCTCAGACTTGAGTAACCGTCCCCATCGCTGGGGGTCTCACCAGCGTGCAGAGGCTGACCGGGCAAGTCCAGGATGGGGCCTGAGAGGCTGCCCCTCTAACATGCTCTGAGGCGACGCCAGTGCTGCGGGGTCCCCGGCCCACGCTCGGAGTAGCGAGCTTGTACAGAAACCCTGAAATCCGTTTTCCTCCATCGTGGAGTTCAGATCAGCAGATGTGCAGGAGCCTCAGAGGGTGCCGGGTCCCTGTGGTACCGACAGAGAGCACGAAGATAACCACACGTGGTTCTTGCCCTCAGTGCATTTCTTCTAGAAGTGTCTGAGAACTCATTACCTTTCTCGGGCGTCTCCTGCCAGACTTCATCTGGAATGCAGTTGAGAACACCTTGCCTTGATGTTATCTCAAGATCCTGACAGGCGTGCTCTGCTAAAGCAGACCTCCCTGGCTGTCCCCAAGTGGCCTCACATTCCCTGGCTGGGACACTCTGAGTTTATCAGGTTAGCCAGTTGACAGGACAAATATAATTTCTGGGCTGCAAGGCCAGTCTGGGTGAACACGTGACATGAGGGTGTTAAAAGTGGAGGAGATTTCTGAAAATAGACACCCCTCTTGTGAGAATACCACCAGGGGCTAGCCCAGCCCCTGGAATGTCTCTGCCCTGGAGGATTTGGGCAGTGAAGCACACTTCCCTGGGGAGGGGGTGGCAGCCGGGGAGAGAGGAAGCCTCCTCCAGAGCCAGGTTCCCAAGGAACCGACTTGGCATGTGCTCTGTGGCAATCTCTTGAAGGCAGAGAGAGAAAAGAGAAGGCTTTCGTTACAGATGCGGGAATATCCTGATACACGCAAGCCCCTTAGATTCTCTTTTCATCATTTTAATGACTTTGAAAATTCCAGAAATGTATTCACGCCCCTACGTGACTTGAGAACGCTCCTGTCTCGTGAGGAGCCATGGGCTAAAACACAGCCGAACAGCAGGCAGGAGCGAGGCTGGCCGGCTGAGCCGTGAGGCCGGGAGCCGGGATTCTGAGGCAGGCTCGCGTCTAAGCCTGGCAGGGCCTGGAAGGCAGCTGCGTGCACTTGGCAGGTTCGTTAATTACCACCGTGTTTTTATGGGAAGATCCTTGGGTGTGTTTGTGGGAACAGAACCCTGATTTTAATTACATCCCTTCTGGTTATTCACATTATATACTTCTAAGGATCTTGTTTCTCTGGCTTTCGTCTACCCTGCAGAGGTGCACAGAGTTCAACCAAGAAAACGCCTGTGCACTGTGTTGACATAGACACGGAGTAGAGAATCTTAGAGCTGAAACCGACTGAATGTCGCTAGTCCAGCCCTTCCACGTGTAGGTGAGGGAACTGAGGCTCAGAGAAATTTGAGTGACTTGCCCAAGGTCGCAGAACTCAGGCTAAAACTCAGGTCTCCAAAATCTCTCTACTTTGTACATGGTCCTGATCTGCAGATAACTTTTTCTCTTCAAATTCTTAATAAAGGTTGCAATCGGAATTAGACAATTCCCTGTCCCTCCTTTGAGTGCTGAGGTCGTTGCGTAAAGAGCTATTTTCTAGGTGATTCTGACTTGATTCTTTGGAATAAGAATTCTGAGGATGCGTCACCCCGCTGCTGGGCCGGGGAGCGGACACAATTAGCAGATTCAAATAGACACACAATGCATCTCATGCCAGTTAGTGGGGGATGTGCATTTTTGAAGCAAAGCAGGACACAGGACACCAAAGAACTGGAAATGAAAAATGAAGACGAGTCGCCCACTTGTAGGGTGGCCAAGGAGAGCCTTATGTTTTCCTTTGCAAGAAAACACAGGTTTTGTGCTAAATGGCAAAGTAGCATTCACTGTACTTGTGTCCTCCCCGCCTGGCGGCCGAGTTTCTGCTCTCTCTAGACGTCCCCTCACAAGTACTTGTTTAATAATGGCATTTGCTTTCTAATATTTTTTTATAAAATTTATTTATTTTTTGGCCGCATTGGGTCTTTGTCGCTGTGTACGGGCTTTCCCTAGTTGTGGTGAGCGGGGGCTACTCTTCTTTGCGGTGCGTGGGCTTCTCATTGCGGTGGCTTCTCTTGTTGCAGAGCACGGGCTCTAGGCAGCGGGTTTCAGTAGTTGTGACTCGCAGGCTCTAGAGCGCAGGCTCAGTAGTTGTGGCTCACGGGCTTAGTTGCTCCGTAGCTTGTGGGATCCTCCCAGACCAGGGCTCGAACCCGTGTCCCCTGCATTGGCAGGCGGATTCTTAACCACTGCACCACCAGGGAAGTCCCTGGCTTTTTAATATTTTATTTGATTTCTGGATTATGGTATTTTTAATTGAACCCTGTTTTAATTGCCTTTCAGGCACACCAAGAGCCTGGATGAGGAA
This sequence comes from Aethalodelphis obliquidens, assembly GCF_003676395.1. Lineage (NCBI taxonomy): Eukaryota > Metazoa > Chordata > Mammalia > Artiodactyla > Delphinidae > Aethalodelphis > Aethalodelphis obliquidens. Next base: position 12,692,415 of record NW_020837974.1, read on the forward strand.
GGAAGACTTCGTAAATGAAATGATGATTGTTATTACTTCCTTTCTTTCTGCTCTGTCTTAATCAAATTATAATTGATTCCATCCACATATAAGCCCTGATCCTCATGTGCATGTGTCAGAAAACAGCAAGTGTTAAGTAAGAAGGCTGAAAATGTTCATCTAACTGAGATTAGGATTTGTCACCATTATTACAGGGTGAGGAAAGGCAATTGGGGCTAAGTTCTTGCTGTCAAGTTGAGCCATCAAAGGTGAGGGAAGCTCTTCAGACCCATCTACTCAGAGTACTTGATTCCAAGCCCACGGGAGGGCTTCCTAAGACAAGGCTTCGTAGGATTGAGAGCTGGAAGTGACCTAGGAAAGGCACTGGACCCCACCCTGTGTCCAGTCACAGCCCAGGGCAGACACAGTTTCTCATCTACATGCTTGCCTGTGGCCTCCACAAATAAGGGCACTTCCTTTATAGCCTTTCAGATTCTCAAGGGCGGTTATTGAATCTCCCTTAGACTTCTGAGGGTTGCACCCTCTGCAACCCCAATCCTAGTTAAAATCCTATTATTTAAAATGTTTGACCTGTTTGTTTTATGCCCAGCCATTGATTGCAGAGTGACTGCAGCCATCCTGGAGGGGCCTTAGGAGAGAATCACAAAGCCAATCTGGCTCACACAGAGATGACCTCTAGCCTTGCTTGGTCTGCTTCCTTCCCAGCTGGGTGTTCAGTGGGCACAGCTGTTCATCAGGCTTGATAAGATGACTTAGATGTGATGGTCCGAGGGAAAGATTGTCAATCCTGGTAACTGCTTGAAGAAAGGAAAATATCCCTTAAAAGCATGGTCCTAGCCCTTAGTAATACTTCCTCGGGGCTTGTTAAAATAGAGTTCCTTATTTCAAAGGTAATACAAATATTTGAGTTCCTACTAGGTACAGTATACTGGGTGAGGCACTGCAGACCCAGCAAGACAAATAGAATTTTCTTTTTCTTATTTCCCTTCACTTCAGCAGGGATACCAGCACATTTCAAGGCTCTACCTTGCACCACATCATATACCCAGTTTCCTCCTGTCAGCCTGGGGTGTAGCAAGTAATCACCCCCCTGTGATTGAAGAGAGAGCTGCATTCAAAGAGATTAAATGCCTTGCCCAAGATCCATGCAGCTTTGGTGGAGCAGAGGTGAAATTTGAAAGCCAATCCCTGTCTAACCTGTCACTTAGAATTGTCATCCTGGAAGGGAGTATCAGGTGGTTTGACACAGAGCACTGTCCTCGGGCCTGGCCTGTTTGAAGCCTTTACTTGGGTGAAAAGAAAGAATGGAAGACATTAGGCCGGGAAGAGACAACGAGTATACCGAATATATCCCAACAGGCTGCAGACCTGAATGAAAACCACCCCAGTGAGGGTGGAAGGGAGGAAACAATGAGAGGCCTGGGGGAAGAGAGCCTCCAGAGGATCTGGTGACCTGGGTTTGGAGATAGGGGAGAAAGGATGGCCTGGGTTTGATAACCATTGACAGGAGGAAATGCCTACAAGTTCATTTTTAGAAATGTTGAGTTTTGAAGTACTGATGGGACTTCGATGCTACCATCCAACCAAGGAGGGTTGGAAATATAGATCTGGAATGCAGGAGAAATGTGGAACTGGAGACTTGGGAGGAATCTGCCTGGAATTTATGGTGGAAGTCGGGGAATTGGTAAAAGAGAGACTCCTACTTCCTTCTCTCTGGACATTGAAGGGGGACCTTGACAAATCCCACTTGTAAAGGAAAAGAGAACCAAGAGGAGGCAGCATCACTTGTAGAAATAAGAGGACAATAACAGTTCATTGTCAGGGAAGCTTAGTAAAAAAAGGGAGGGACTTCCCTGGTGGCGCAGTGGTTGAGAGCACGCCTGCCGATGCAGGGGACGCAAGTTCGTGCCCCGGTCCGGGAGGATCCCACATGCCGCGGAGCGGCTGGGCCCGTGAGCCATGGCCGCAGAGCCTGTGCTCCGCAACGAGAGAGGCCACGGCAGTGAGAGGCCCGCGTACCGAAAAAAAAAAAAGGGAGATACAGTCAGCAATTTCTGTGGAAAGAGTGACGGAAAGGGTCACTGGATTTGTTAATGAGGAGGTGCCTGGCCAGAGACCTGTTAGCCTCATAGGTGTTGAAGGCCAGTGTTACCCTTTTCTTTTGGTAGAACAGCTTTAGGGAAGGTAAAGAGAGAACAGTCACTGACTTACTGAAAAGAGTGGGACATGTGATCTTTAAAAGTGGAAGGACAGGGGAAGCCGTCCTTCCACTTTGAAAGAAAACAATGAAAACAATCCTACTCCGGTACTTAGAGAACAGTAAGCAGATGAGATGGGAGCTCAGCTAGCGGCTATGGCCCAGCCTCACAGAAGGGTCGGGGCTTGGTTGGGTCAGTCCAGCCTGGAAACTCAGAGGTGATCATGCTAATCGGACTCCAGGGAAACGGACTAAACTGGAACACAAATCTTTCTGTGTACAATCGAGGAGTACAACCACCAGCCCCAACCAGAATGACGTATGTGCACATTTTCCTTGAGTAATCCCCGGGGAAGCCAAATTATAATCAGTAGGTCACCTGGTGAACAGGGACTGTAAGAACAAGAGGTATGGGGAGAATTGGCCGTTCCCTCCTGTGGGAACCCCCAGTACTTCACAGCCACTTTCTATTATTGTATTTTATTCTACTTTTTGATTCTACCTGTTTCCCAGGACTGGGCTGTGGGCTGTCTGAGAGCAGAGTCTATGTCTTACTGATCTTTGTACGCTGGTGCCGAGTATTCTGTATTTGTCACATGTTAGACATTGAGTAGATGTTTATTGGATGGATGGACGGAAGGATGATTAGACAGAAGATGGTATGGAAAGGTGGATGGAGGATCTGATTCGATTGTAGCTTGCTTAGCCCTAATCACACGTGGATCCCGACCCCAAGATTACAGTAGAGTCACTTGGGTTGAATTACGGTGGCTCTAGATCTCTTCACTCATGAATTTACAGGCAGTTTCTTGAGCTACTTGTATGATTTTCCAGTCTCATTCTCTACATTTTACTTGCTTTCAATTGTAATTTTTTCTAAAGTAACCTTTTCTCAGATTCTGGGGACATCTTTTTGAACACAGCGATGACAGTAACACCCAACATTCTGACACATAAATGTATGCCAAAGGTATACTAATGTATAGACATATAAATGTACTCCAGCACTACTTCTGGAGTTGATGTAGTGCTTTTAGAATATAGAATCCTTATCACAGACATCCAGAGAGGGGCTGGGTAATACCCGGAGAAGGTATTCCAAAGCCCGCTTCACTGATGGAGCCCAGCGGAGCCACAGGCTTGGTCAGAACGCAAACCAGACCGTGTCTCCAAGGCCCTATTTGATGGGCCCTAACAGGGCACCTCTCACATCCCTGGCGTCCCCACGGTTGACATGGGTTGCGAGTCGTCTGGTCCTCTGTTCTCTTGATCCATTTTCCTTGAGACTGAAATTTTAGTTAACAAATGTGGAGTGGTTTCCTAAAGGCCAGGTTTTTTCAAGGAGGTTTCCGTTGCTTGGAGCCTTTCTAATTCATTTTTGCTAAAAACAAAAGTCTATTGCCTTTCCTCCAGGGTTTTTCCTCCGTCATAACTGCACCCTCATGCTGAAACTCCTACTCCTTCGGGGCCCATTACTGCCCAGTTAGCACAGTGCTGGAATGGGGGCGGGGAGGTACTTTCCCCCCTCCACATTGTTGGCTGTGGGGAGTAATTGCGGCCTGAGCGTGGGCCCTTCCCTCCCCCAGTCTGTCCTTCTCACCTGCTCTCACATTAACCATGTTTGTGGTTCTTCCTCTATTTATTTCCTTATCTTTAGGCTATAAAGCCAGGAAGACAGGCCTATAGCCAAGCATTCAGATTTGAAAAGAGAGAGAGGGAGAGGAGAGGAATAAATAACAGACGCCATAGGAGGTGCCCATGCTTCAAGGAACAAAACTTAATATCTAAGAAATGGGGTAAAATGACTCAGTAAACTCTTAGTTTTCCTTTTTCTTCATCATTCCTTCATTCTCTGGCCCTCATGTAGCAACACTAAGCACATCCATTAATTAATAACAGGCCCTGGAAGATGGAATCAGTGCAAAGTGTGGCTTAGAAGAGTTTTTGTTTTGTTTTTTTGGGGAGCGGTTGTGGAGGAGTTGAGGTGCGTTACTCAGAAGCTCACCTCTTAGGGAGCGGTGTCCTTCTAGAGAAAACCTTTCTGGATCTATTTGTAGATCCAGAATATGTGGATCTGCCCTTGCATGATCTTAAAAACCAAACGACAAGGAACAGCCTAGCTTTGCTCATCGGGCGGGTTCCATCATTGTTCATCTTCTGTGCTCTCAGAAGAGAAGCCTGAACACCTGACCTATCCATGCCCTTTGGTAAAGATAGAGACCTTTTCATTTTCCCTTCACAAGTCTTTGCCACCTTCTGACTGAAAAGAGAAGAACTTGCATTGCTGACGTCTCTCGATGCACAGGTATCGATGAATGAAAGATATTAGAAAATATCAGACCTACTTTTATTCGATCAAACGGGTACATTGACTTGGTTCACCACCGAGAGACCCATGACACATTGGGTTCCTGCAACTGCCCCCCACCCCTCAAAAAGAAAAGCAAACCATACATACACCCCCCTTTACAGATGCCTTAGTCATAGAGTTCACAGCTCCTTTCAGGTTGTAAACAAAGAAAGGGGTGGAGGGGTATCTCAGATCTCAGTTTAGGAGAAAAATGCATAATAGGCTGAGTTTTAAATAGCTGCACGGTGCCGACGTTGATATGGTCCTTCCCGGCGGTCATTGTGAAACCTACCCTGCAGTTGGGGAGCACCCTCTACGTACGTTTCGTCTTAGGGAGTGGGGTACGTCTTGGTGTTTTCTCCTGCTCCCCCAAGGCAAAGTTGGAATCATCTACTTTTCTAGAAGGCCTTAGCAGAAATAACAGTAGTGTTTCTGTGTACTGGATGCCTCCTGTATGCCTGCCCGTGCATTCGATAAAGTCTCTCATCTTTATAGCTAATAGTTGCCAGGAGCCACGTCCTACAGACGGGATCCTGAGGTGCAGACATTAAAGAGCCTGTGTAATCGTCCGGCCTGTACAAGGCCAGACAGGGATTTGAACCTGGTCTGTCTCATGCCAGAGCACACGCTTTTCCCACTGGACCACATGGCCTGAAACACGGGCTGTGCCTGTTCCACAGGCCTCTTGGTCGGGAGGCTTCCTTCTCCCCTCTGTGGATGTTCCATGTCCTCGAAGGGGGGGGAAGTGCCTGAGAAAGGAATGTTCACGCATCCGTTAGAATAGGTGTCATAGCCTCTTGTCTCCCCTTCATCTTCACAAATGTTCACTTCTTTCTTTCTCTCTTTTTTTTATTCTTCCTCGGGACGATGACTGACAGGTTAATATATGTCTAACTACATGTCTCAGAAATCAAAAGGAAGGTGCTGTCAGAGTCACTTGTCAGAAAATGAGATTAGGCGCACTTGTCATTTGCCGAGGATTGCAGTCTTTCAGAGATAAGGTTTCATTTAATGAGGGTAAAAAGCCTCCTTTAAAAAAAAGAAGAAGAGGGAGTGAGGGTGGGGTAGAGGAGAAGGAGTGATGATTCTTTTCTCTGCTGTCAGCCACGTGTTTTATCACCTAACGTGATCCTGGGGCACCTGGTAGCCGCTGCTAATGGCAGCCTGGCCCTCTCCACCTCCTCTGCCCCGAGCCCCTTCAGAAGTAGCTGCTGTGACCTGTTTTTCCCTCTCTTTGGAAGCTGAAGCTCCTTTTCCTGTGGGAAAGGGGAGCAAAGCATGTACTATAGACTTAAAAGCAGGCTCGAGAAAGCATGCGGTATAAAGGGAATGTATAGTCACATTTCCCAACAAACTATAAAGAACCCACCGTAGATTTCAGTGAGATGTGGAGCTTGTCTGACAAGTGAAGGGTAGCTAATGAAGAACAGAGCTAGATCCCATTGCAACCAATTGTGTTTTGTTATGGAAAATATTTATCTTTTTTTTTTTTTTTGCGTTTGTTGAGTCTCTTAAAAGTGACATAGTAAGAGCTCCCCATATGTGACTTGATACACGTCCTGAGCCCCACGATTCAGATTGGCAATCTCTATCCGGTTCTTAAGCTGCCCACCACCCCCATCTCGCCCCACCGTGTCCCCCCACCCCCACCCCCGGCCAAGTCATGCAAGCAGCCTCTGAAATGAACAACCTGACTACGGGAAAGGCCTATGCAAGGCAGGAAACCCACACTCAAGTTCGTGCCAGTTCTCTACCCCCAAACTTAGTGGTGTAAAACGGCAAAGCCCTTTTATGCTCCCAGATTCAGCGCGTCAGGAATTTGGACAGGACCCACCGGGAGTGGCTTGTCTCTGCTCCACAATGTCTGGGTGGCTTGAATAGCTGGGGGTGAGAGTCATCCAGGGATGTCTCCACTCACCCATCTGGATGCCGGTGACTCAGGCGAGCTGTGCCGGGCTGGTCCACCCATCGGGGGCACCTGCACAGGCTCCGCCCACATGGCCAGGCCCTTCTACAGAATGGCAGCTGGGAGGGGTCTCCTGAGAGGACACTTCCAGAATGTGAGCATCCAGGAGATGGAGGGCAGAAGCCACAGAAAAGGGATGGAGACCCCACCTCTCGATGGGAGAGTGTCCAAGGATGTAAAGCCATGGTTTAAAACTCCCGTAATGCTATCACGGTTTCTTTCTCCTTGTGCTTTCGTTTACCTCTCGTGGACAAAATCGTCTATGAATGTAAAGTATTATATGACATTGGGATAGTTTACTACTGACTTGGCATAAACGACTCCTCCTTAGCAAAAAAAAAAAAATATATATGGACTATATGTAGAAAAGCATGTATATGCATATGTGTGTGTGTCCCTGAGCGGGAATGCGGGGATACATATATACGTGGAGGAAGAGTGAGTGCGCGAGAGCACGTTAAATAGCACTCGGTATTTTGAACGGTGATGGGCCAGATTCCTGCCCTCCTCTCCAGACAGCTGAAAACAGACTCGTGGCCTAAATGTGCACTTTCTTTCTTTCTTTCCAGTCCTTCTCTATTACATTTCTCAAAAGCAGTCTGTACTTACTGCCTCTATTTTCTTACCACTTCATTTACTTACTAACTTTTAATATGTAATCCAGCTCCTGTATTTCATTCCCCTGCAACTTTCTTGGTGTCCACCAGCAACTTCCTCAAATACCAACCTAGCTGTCTTTCCTCATTCCTTGTCCTCCAAGATCTCTAAAGCATTGGCCATTTTTGAGTCCCGCCCCCCTTACTGGAAGTCTTGCCCTTCCTTGGTTCTCTAGTGATACTTTCTTGATTCCCCCTTTTCACTTGCTCCCTCCCTGACCCAGGAAGCACGGACGCTGTCTGGCTGTTGTCCTTGGTTCTGTTTCTTCCCGCTCCACAGTTTGCTCTTGGCAGTCACATTCCCTCATCTCTTTGTGGAGGACACCCTCCCCTCATGTGTGATTCTGAGCCCCCTCGCCCCTTGTGTTCCAGTCCCAAATTTCTGACCACCGCTGGGCTGTTCTCACAGTATTTTAGATTCATCTTGTCCAAAGCAGTTTCTTTACAGTTCCCTGCAAGCCCCCCTCCATGTCCGTGTTCCTGACTATAGCTAGTTCCCCAGGCTGGAAACCTCAGCATCTCCCCGCTTTGCCTTGCTTCCTTGCCTCTTCAGTACTTTTTCCCACCCACCTTTACCTCGTTTCACCGCCTTCTCCTGTTGGGCGAAGCTCTTTCCCGCAGGTCACTCTTCTTGATGCCTCTTATAGGCATGTATTTGTCTACTCTCCTCTCCTAAATTGTAAGTTCCCCAAGGCAAATAACATGTTCCTTTTTTTTTTTTTTTGGCACATCATTCGTACTCAGTAAAAGTGTCATTATTGAATGGATGGACTTTAGTATACTGTCAAAAAATTAATCATACTGTACACCACAAATTATTAGAGTTAAGGAAAGGTTTTGATGAGATTAGGAGGCTAACATAGCCATAGGTATGTCAAGATCTTGCCTTGCCTATTAGCTCTCCTTCAAAGTGCTACCTGAAGGAACAAGACATGTGAGGAACAGTAATAACAGAATTAATAATCGATACCTCTGTTGAGGGCTAGGGGCTGTTCTAGCTAATTTAATCCTCAACAGCTCTGAGATAGGGACAGTATACTTTCCACGCTATAGATGAAGAAACAATGACAGGAAAAGTCAAATACTGCTTTATTTTTAGTGGGGTAAATACCCCGTACCCCAAACAATCCTCTGTGCAGTCTGTGTTAGAGAAGGTAATGCCTTAGGCTCCCCACAGAAGCAGGTTTCTCCTTTTCCCTTAGCCCAGTTTACCACTGATTGACCACCAAGCCCAGAGCCACTTCCAGGGGTCCCCGGCTAAGCTTAGTCATCACAAGTCCTGGAGGCAGAAGGAAGAACCAAGCGTGTGCCGACCTTTAACACACGTGGTTTTCAACGCACAGGGACAGTGTCCACTAGTAAACACGGCCCTGTCCGCTTTAGGTGCTGCATTGAATGCTAACCACTTGGGTTAGCAGCCATGAGGAAAGCACGAGAAGGAAAGTGGGGAGAGTTTGCCTTTCCCCCAGTCAAACACTAAACAAGTAAATAGCAAACAGATATTCCATGGTGTGTGTGTGTCTTAATACAGTTCAAGAGTAGCCAGAGGTAAAGTAGCTGTGCTAACATGTTACCAATCAGGGAATATAAATGAAGGCGCTTGGGTATTATTCATACCATCCTTTCATCTTTCTTATAAGTTTGAAGTTTTTCAAAATAGAAAGTCAGGAACTATTTTAAAAGAGAGCTTAAAAAAAGAGTAATTCCAAAGGTGGGAGTCAACAATAAGTACACAGGGAAGTGGTCTAAAGCCAGGAATTTTCTGGTCCATCAAGTGGGAAGTACCAGGAAAGAAGGAATGACGTAGAATTGGAGACATATGGTGCTTCTTAGGGGGAGTGCTTGGGCTGCCCAAGAGGCTAATTCAAAACTAAATTTTATCCCTGGATCCCACAGCCATTAATGTGACCCAAACTTTCCATTACCAAATTCTGAGGATTTAAATCCTGATACTGTGTGCCTGAATCTGGAATCTGTCTCATCAGTTAAAGATCCATCCTATTGAGGCCACATGTGTCTGTGCAAGAAGTTCTTTTCAAGCCAAACTTTCATGTTAAAAAAAAAAAAAAAATCCTGAGAGGAAATACATGTGGTCCTCTTCCCCTTCGAGCCCAGTTCAGGCTAGTTATTGTTTTATTTGATTGTTGAGAAGTCAGAAATGATTAAATTGGTTCCCAATGTGGTCTGCACATTGCCTTGGCTCAGAGCAGCCTGAGGAAGACAAAGGCCAGCTTCCACTTGTGCAGTTTTCTGACGTGTGTGTGTGTGTGTGTGTGTGTGTAGGGTGTGTGTGTGTGTGTTTTTCCTTTCTTTCTGAAGTCCTTTCCCTGTGGATTTCAGATTAAAGAGAGCATGATGACACATTAACCCTTTTGGTTTTGCTTTTAAAACACAACGCTGACAAATGCGTTTAACGAGCATGTGGTACCAAGTGACAGAGACACAGAGCTGGAGGGGCTCACTGGTGCCTTGATGGTTTTGATGAGAAAGTTAAATGGTACTCACCAGTTGGAAGGATGAAATGTAAACCATAGCATACTTCTGACATTTCACTGATCTGTCAGGAAATTCCAAGAGAGTGGGACGCCCCAGAAAAGGTATGTCAAACAGTGTGCCCTCCTTAGGAATTAACAGCGGAACCTCTAAGAAAACGGACAGAGGAAGATACTCGTGTCTGGCACAGATACTGTTCTCTGTTTATCATCTAGATATTAGATCAAGTATGCTCACAAGATCTTATATATGGAAAAGAGCAAGAGAGAGATGATTGATCCCAACCTGTGTGCGTTTTAATGGTGAACAGAAGTTTCAGTGACTTTCCCAAAGCCGAAACTAGGTGCCACGGGCCTGTTCTAACACCCAGGTCTCCTGACTTTGCTACTTCAGTACAGTGTTTTTTGACACCTAACCTCCTGTAATGGTCTGCAATAGCCCTGCAACCAGTTTTTAAAACTCACCAGCGGGACTTCCCTTGGTGGCGCAGTGGTTAAGAATCTGCCTGCCGATGCAGGGGACGCGGGTTCGAGCCCTGGTCCGGGAAGATCCCACATGCCGCGGAGCAACTAAGCCCGTGCGCCACAACTACTGAGCCTGTGCTCTAGAGCCCGTGAGCCACAACTACTGAGCCCATGTGCCCCAACTGCTGAAGCCCGTGCTCCGCGACAAGAGAAGCCACTGCAATGAGAAGCCCGTACACCGCAACAAAGAGTAGCCCCCGCTCGCTGCAACTAGAGGAAGCCCACACGCAGCAACGAAGACCCAACACAGCCAAAAATAAATAAATAAATGTTAAAAAAAATCTCACCAGAGCCTGCTGCCAATGACGGTCAGCTAATTTCTCTAATCCTCGTATAGGCTAGTTATTTGTAATCGTTTTCCTGGCCTTACGTTGTATCTTTAAACCCACCAGTCATTTCATAAATACACGTTGTCAGCTCTAAGTGAGCACTAGTAACAGAGAGAAAATCCATCCATCACCACTAGTGGGAATGAGAAAACAACTCAGAGCACACAGCCTGGTTGAATGTTGTTTGCAGTTTGATCTTTGTATAAGAAGGACATCACAAATTTACGTAAAAGCTACCAGCCAACAACTGTATTTTTATCAACCTCCCCCTCTCCAAGAAAACTCATCTCTAGGAAAATCAATTGCATTCTTTACCAGCAGCACAAAGGAAAGTCTTGTTACTTATAGGCGAGTGGCTATTTGAAAGCCTGGCTACAATTTTCCTGTTTTGCTAACACTTGTAATTAAATCCGTCAACTCCCTCTAAGATTCTGTGTAAATACCAGATGCTCACTACATTTTTTTTTTCCTCCTGGAGAATACGAAAAATTGTACACTAACTTCTAAGGAGGCACAAACCTGGGTCAAAGCAGGCCTCTGAAGGACCACCCTTGCCGTCCACCCAGGCCCCATCCCCATCTCTTGCCTTGGCGGGGATGTTAACGCCCCTGCCCTGGTTCAGGAGCAGATGGCTGGGGGTGGGGCCTGGTGGACAGAGGACCCAGACGGTGGGCAGGAGGCAAGTGGGGAAGGAGGGGGCCGTGCCTCTCGCTTCCCGCGGGCCTGCAGCCTGCTTTTCATGTGCTGTGAGTGCGGCCCCGCCAGCTGTCACTTGAATTCATGCAGTTGGTCATACAGGGATCAGAGGAGGAAGTTTGGGATGGCTCTGGGCAAATCCACCCTTTCTACCAGGGGTGAGAACATCCTCCTGTAGCACCTGTATTCCTCAGGGGGTTCAGACACATAGGATCTTCCCCCCCCTCCACTTCCCTATACAAAGAAGTGTAACATTTGGTCCCAGAGGTGATGGTATTTCAGCAGTAGGCAAAGCAAACCCCCTTGGGTTTTCTAGAATTAAATGGAGTTGCTTAGAGTTGTCATTGCCTCAGGAGAAAGCTGAGAGGGTGTTAAATGAATCATGAAAGAGAATCAACATACCTGCTGATATTTAAATTTGAGTGTGTGGAGTGTGGGTGTCTTGGCGTTTGTGATGCAAAACCCGGGAAAGGGTTCTCCCCCTCCCCCTACCAACTCAGTCCTAGCAGTTTCACTCTGTGGGAATTTACTTACAAAACATTCAGCACTCCTAAAAATATTAGCAAAAATATTCATATTATATATAGGGGCAACCCCCAACCCTCCTTACTTAAAACCCATTCCTGGCTTTGGGTTTTTCCACCACTAGTTTTGATGGGTGGGTTGCCACACGGGGTTTGCTTCATCACCGAAGGTTTTAGGCGGACCTCTGAGACCCCCCTCGTATGTGTGAGCGTGTGGAAGGAGCGAGGATTGGAAGCGCGGAGCCCCTGGCCCACGCCACCTCAGCTACTTTCAGTTTCTATTTGAAACCGAAATCCCAGCAGAGCTGTCAGATGGCAGCTGTGCATTTGGTGGAAATGAGAATTCCAGATTTCATGCTAATTCGGTTTCAGGTCCCTTTGAACCTGCAGTTTCATGAGGCTGTGCTTAAAACTGCAAATCTGTTTTAGATAAAAGCAGGGATTACTAAAGACTTTTTAGTTTTGCAAACATTCGCAGCCTCCAAAAGGAAAGGGGGATTTCAGATTTATTCTTTCATTAACACTGTCATGTTAAGTTTTCTTCTACTTTATCAAATAGAAAACTTTTCCTTATTGTGGCAGTGATTTTTCTTACTTCAGGATTTTTCGGTCGCCGTTATTTATCTCTATTTTCGTAGTGTCCTTTCTCTAACTTCAAGGTCCTTGTCATTCCCTTGCAGAGGCTGGAAAGCAAAGGTGATGCTCATGTCATGTCTCATCCTGGCACGTGTTCATCTTCCTTTTTCTGAATGTTGGCGCTGCCTTCGATGGTTGTGTCCATTACCAATTGCTTTGTAACAAACTACACATTTAATAGCTTAAAACACAACAGTTTTACTTATTTGCTAACGATTTTGCAGTTTGGGCAGGGCTCTTCAAAGACAGCGTCTCTCTGTTGCACATGGCATCAACTGAGGCAAGCGCAGCCGGGGCTGGAGGAGCAACTTCCAAGAGGCTTATTCACAGGGCTGGCAAGTTGTCACTGGCTGTTGGCTGGGAACTCAGCTAAGTCTTTGGTCCCATGGCTTTAATTCTCCTCCATGTGTGCTTCCTTGGGCTTCCCCACCACATGGTGTCTGCATTCCAAGAGGATAGAAGCAGAAGCTGCTTAACACCTGAAGAAGTTTTCTTAATACCTTAACAAGCTCAGAAGGTCCAGATCATCACTTCCTCCACATTTTATTGTTCAGAACAGTTACAGGTCCAGCCCAGATTCCAGGGTAGAGGGCTTAAGCTCCACCTTCCCATGGGAGAGTAGCCTGCAGGTATAGAATTATCGCAGGCCACATTGAGAGAGTAGCAACCTCAGTGGTCGATGTGGTATTTTAATTAGTAATCAATTTTCAAGAGAATTTAAATGTGCTCTGTTGTTAGCCTTGTGATGATGGGTTTCTGTGTTCCATGAAAAGCTAAACTGGTGGCAATTTGTGGAAAGGACTTTACAGTTTATTTTTGGAACAATGTCTTCATTCTCTTGTGTTTTAGTTGGCAGAGATGTGGTCATTCACTCATTGACTCGTTGACCTGACACTCTTTCTTGACCACATGTAAGGCATGCGAGTACACTCTAGACGTTTAGGGGAATGATGATGGTGGGGTAGGATGTGTGTGTAAGGACACAGTGTGGCCCTCAAGGGATTGAATCTTTGCTCTCCAAAGTTGTGTCTTATTCCCACCGAGGACATTTGTGCCCCTAAAGGAATAACAGTGTCCAGAGGTGAACCAAGGAACAGGTAATGCCTGTCAGACATTGTCTTGGATAGATTTCCCTAAGGAAACCTTCCAGATAAGCCGTAGTTTGGAGCAGAAGAAGAAAGTGCTGGTTTAATTAATTTGCAGCAAAGGTCTGTAAATGGAGACTGTACAGGACCAGAGAGGAGAGGGGTTCGCAGGTCTTTGCAGGCATGCAGGCTTGCCCTCACCCTATGTAACTGCAGTGAATGATCCTAGCAACTGGCATTTGTATGGTAGTTGACCGTTGGCAAAGTACGCTCGTTTGATGGATAGAGCCACAGAGACAGAGGCTATTGGAATGGCCATGTTCGAGTGTCCCACCCCATTTTGACAGTGTGGAAGGGACAGGGAGGAAAACTGAGACCAGAACAAGGGTGAAAAATCAGAAATATTGGTCAATATGAATGCTTTCAGGAAAGCTAAGCCAGGAGGATTCTTTGACATCCTAGCTGCCCACCTGGTACCCCAGCAACTGTATGGTTCACCAAAACAGTAGAAGCAAATGTTGCGCTCTTACCCAACAAAAATTTCTGCAAGTAAATATCTGGACCATCAGGATACTCTACAATGAAGCTAAAATGAAGGCACAAAGCTTTGTTAGGTCCCCGTACATCAGTATAGATGGAGGAAAAAAATGTCCAGTAGGCTAGAGATTATTAATACTTTCAGGTAACGTGTTTCCAGGAAAAGAGAGCAAACCCCTTGAGAGAAGGTTGGCGGGAAAGATGTGCTGACGTGGGATTGGCCACCGTTTCACGTGTTCCTTTCACAAATTACCTTAATGTGGGATGTAAGTAATCGTTCAAACTACAAAACCTATGCAGGTGAACTACTCACATATCCTAGTAGTATTCACACAGCCCAAACAGCTTTACCAGGACCCTCTAGATCTTGAAACCTCTCTAGATTTTAGATATCAGAATTTATTTTGACTTAGATCTAGAACTGGCATTTCTGCATTGGGAGTATGTGGAATCCAGATTTGGCCAACGGAGTAAGAACTCAAGATCTACCAGTAGTGTGGACTGTAGACCCCGGTACGGTGGAGAAGGGGCCGGATGTACCTGCTAGAACTCTGCTATCATCCTGACTCCTTCACTTCCAAAGGGTGTACTTACACACTGCGTATCAGTTGCCTCATCTGAAATATGGAGGAGAATAGCAATTTCTCTGTTTACCTCACAGGGTTGATGGAAGAGCAGATGACATAATTACTGTAAACATTTTTGGAAAATATATGTTACATAGGCAAGCATGGCAGCACCTCACGAGAGGCTGAATCTCAGAAGCAGTAAGTGGTATCATAGTATATAATTTATGGCCTCTGTCTTTTCCTGGTCTTGGATTCACTAGTTTGTTGGTTGGTTTCTTCCTCCCTTTCATTTCAAGGCCCTAAAACGAAGATTAGAATCATATTTTGAGCCTGACCCAGGCCTAGTATAGCAACAGTCTTTCCCTGGGACTAACTGGAGCTAGAAATGAGGATCCTCACAGAGACACAGAAAAAGTTTCCCATTAGTGCAAAACTTAACTGAAATTATAAGTGTACCTGGTGTGACTTTGACGGTAAAAATGGTTGGAGAGGGCTTCCCTGGTGGCGCAGTGGTTGAGAGTCCGCCTGCCGATGCAGGGGACGCGGGTTCGTGCCCCGGTCCGGGAGGATCCCACGTGCCGCAGAGCGGCTGGGCCCGTGAGCCATGGCCACTGGGCCTGCGCGTCCGGAGCCTGTGCTCCGAAACGGGAGAGGCCACAACAGAGAGAGGCCCGCGTACCGCAAAAAAAAAAAAAAAAGGTTGGAGAGGCCACATGAGGTCCTGTCTGTATATCCGTGTGAATCATTCATCATTCGTGTCCATGTGCGGAAGATCTCTCAAGGGCCCCTGTCTCTCCCTGGAACTGTTGAAAATTTGGGGGAGCTCACTCAGTCCAAAGTGGCTCAGATGCCTCTCGCAGAGAGAATTGGGAAACATGGTTGGTTCCCCAGCAACCCCCGTTTTCCACAGCAGCCTTTTCTAATAGGCCACTTAGTGCACCTGCTGACACACAGACAGCTGCGCCCCTACCAGTGACCACAGGGACTGCCTTCCCTGGTGGGTCCCCTCTCCTATAGCTCGTAATTCACATATGGGGGCTGTGACAGCCCCTGTGTCCTGAGTGAGCCCTGGCCCCGTCTCCCCCAACTCGGTCCTCCCTTCCCTCAGCCTACAGCCCATCCGTCCACTAGAGATGACTGTCAAGTCCACCTTTGACATGGCACCATAAAGGACCTTTTTTACTTTCCCCCTAGAAGAGTGGGTGCCTGACCACCTGAATTTTTGAAACTAAGAGGGGCCACTGTCAGCCAGTCTTACCAAAACTAAGAGTACCTACTCCTCGATGGTTTGTAGCCAAGGAAGACAAGGTATTGCTCCGGATGCCTTCACACAGTAATTCATTCACCCCTCACAGCAGTTGCTGTAATACTGCTGTAAGTGCTGTTATTGCCCTATTTTACAGATGAGGAAACTGAGGCACAGAGAGATGGAGCAATCTGTCCACAGTCACAAAGCTAATAGGCGGTAGTGCAGGAGGAGCCAGGAGTTGAACCCAGCAGTTCCGTCATCAGTAGCTATGCTTTTCTTAAAAAAAAAATAATTAATTAATTAATTTTTGGCTGTGTTGGGTCTTTGTTTCTGTGCGAGGGCTTTCTCTAGTTGCGCAAGTGGGGGCCACTCTTCATCGCGGTGTGCGGGCCTCTCACTGTCGCAGCCTCTCTTGTTGTGGAGCACAGGCTCCAGACACGCACGCTCAGTAGTTGTGGCGCACAGGCCTAGTTGCTCCGCGGCATGTGGGATCCTCCCAGACCGGGGCACAAACCCATGTCTCCTGCATTGGCAGGCAGACTCTCAACCACTGCGCCACCAGGGAAGCCCAGTAGCTATGCTTTTAACCACCAGACCAGCTACCTCGCAGTTGCCCCCATACAGAGAAATGGCTGGCTCCAGTTTACAGGCCCTCCTAACCAGTCTTCCTCGTATATAAAAGGCACAACAACAAGTTGCATCGTGTTTCGTTATTTAATGTTTTCAACAACACTCTACAAGGGTTGAATTCTATTACTAGCTCCATTTTACAGGGGAGGAAAGTGAGGCTTAGGAAAAGTTAAGTAACAACTCAAGATGAACCAGCTATCTTGATCGAGACTGGATTCAAGCCTACATCCTTCTAATGTCCATCCCACACCCCTAACCACCGGGCCAGGGACCGTGAATTATAAAATCCAGTAAGCGGCAAAGACAGCTAAAGGAAATGACTCACCAAAAGCATCTTCCTTTCAACTTAACGCTTTACTTTCCTCACTGTATCATCTTCATTGACTTATTTACACGTTTTCTTCTACCCATCCTTTTAGTTCATGCAGACATTTTATGCACGATTTCTCATTTTAATTACCTCTGGTCCCCCTACCCCACCCCCATCTCTGTGCGAATATAGTGAGAGGAGCCAGGTATTGGAGATTCAAGCAGGTAACTAGGGCAGGGTGAGTACCTGTCCTCAGGGAGCGTGGACTCCATAGCAAATGCAGGTCTCTAGACCCCAAATCACAAACCCCCATCAGTGCTGAATGGTGCGATGGAGGAGGGAACCAAGCCCAGCTGGGCACCAGGAGGGCACGCCCTATCATCTTGCGCTTGTGCTCGTCTGTGCAAAGTACGATGCCATTTGGGCGACACGAGCAGAGATTGAATGTGTTTTGATTTTTCATTGCCTTTCTTGTGGGATTGTCAGATTCTGAATATTAATACTTTAATGTTGATTTGGTAAGAGATATTTTATGGTATTTTATACTTTTTTCCCCTTTGTAGTTTATAGTACACTGTGAAGTTTGAAAGTAAAATTCTTTTTCTTCACTTCTACCCTTGGAAAATATTTATGTCCCCCTGCACCTCAATCGTGTGCATCATAAACTAACCCAGTTCAGTTTATTTACTTCTCTCTTGTTGCAGCCCCGTGATCAATTGTAGCAACACAGGCACACGATGGTAGAGGCCTTTGCTTTACAGCAGTAAGAGCGTGAGCTATTGCAGTCTCCTTTCAGAGTGATAAGTAATGGGCCTGCCATTTAAAGATGGCCTGAGCAGAGGGGTTTAAGGCCGCCTAGGGTTGACTACCGTACATCACTAGAGGAGGAGATCACAATCTCTGGTGCAAAATGAATTGGCCTGCACGCCGAAATCCCTGCGACCCCAAAGGAGTTTTCATGTCCTGGGCTGGACAGCATGGAAGGCTGAAGGTCAGGAATTCGCAGAGGTGGGAAACAGGACAAGCTTGGCGCCGGGGAGCTTCCTGCTTCCTGGTGGCGAGCAACCTGTTGACTTAGTTCTCCACATGAGGCTCTTGGTCACCTGCCATCGGTAGGGAGCCCCAGGTGCCACAGTCAAACTGCAGGTCCCTCTGGGCTTCTCAGCAGCTGTCTTCTGCCCCGAGTCTCCCTCCACTTCATCAGGGTGCCCAGACACTTGTCAGGCTCCCGCAGCTTCAGCAGAAGAATGGGAGAACCGCAGCCAGCCAGCCATTCTCTCTCATCAGGCATCTTCTGAGGTAGGCCTCCTAGTACCGTGCGGGATACACCGCACATAAACACTTTCCAAGATGTGAATCGTATCCGCAAGAAGCCAGGTAGGTTCAGAAAGAAGGTCTATCACAGGCTCGCATTAAATCCTCACAGATAGATGATAAAGTGTTGGACTCCGTCTCCAGACACACATCTGTTCCTTATACCTCTGCCGTGGCTGTGGCATGAATAGAGGCGCAAAGACACTGTCCTTATGTGGTTGAATTCAAAACCAAATTGAGGTAGTAGGTATCCCACACCAAGAAAAGGAACAAGAACCAAAACGCGCTTCTGCACCAGGAAGAAACCATTTGCATGGTTATAGATAAAACCGTGGGCCTGTGTAAATGGGAAATGATAGTTTAGCATGTCAGAGTGACATAATTGGGGTGCCTGCTATTTTATGTTTTAAGAAATTGAAGCCCTCACCATTAGGAGGTTGATCACGTCTTAAAGCCTTTCGAACTCTGACAATATTTTGCTTGATTCATGACTGGACTTTAGAATGTGTTAAGAAGATCCACATTATTCCGGTCCCTCCCGCCTTATTATGTGACCCAGGCTATGCAATATTCAATATCCAGGTTTGGACCTTGTCTGGAGGAACTGTTGGCAGTAGTGATGCCCGTGTGAAGGTGGGGTTCTCTACTCTAGTACAGGTGGTGCAAACCACTGTCACCACTTCTGGGGATCGGTGTCACTTTTGATGTTCATGTGGTTATTTTCATCCTCACTGTGGGGATCTGCATTGAGGGAATTCCGGAGAAGGCATGGCCGTGGACATTGCAGCCATACCAGAACATACTCTTATTTGTTCGTCTCCGCAGTAATCAAAGTAAGAGTGTCATCTTTAATCATTGTAGCCAACACGTATATCCCGCTTACTAAGCGCTGGGGGGCTGTTACTGACAACAGCCCTATAAAGTCTAGTTACTGTTGTCACCTCATTTTACAGACGAGGAAACTGAGGTGGGAGAGGGAAGAGATTTGCCCAAGGTCTCCTGGCTCAGAAATGACAGGGCCATGATGGCAACCAGATGCTGGCTCTTAACCTCTCCCCAAAGAACAAATAGAAACATATTTTCAAAGCTTAAAAAGCTACAGAATTTGAAAAGATCCTCTAGGAGACATAGGAATAAGCCAGGTGGGGTGACATCTTTCCCAAGGCTAGTTGGGAGACAGAACTCATGTGTTATTACTCCCCTTTCATGGTCTTTTCAAACTACATAATTTAACATAGAAAAACTGGAGGAAATTTTTTGTAAAGACTTCCTCTTCCTTTAAACCACCCCAAGAATCACCCAGCATGTGTTCTTTTAGGGAGTACCTGAAGTTTGTTATATTTATGAGAGAGAACACCTTGAAATTAATAAACTTTTTCTATGTAAGGTACTCAACAGAAGACCAGAATTTATAAGAAATATTTTACCAAAAAATGTTTAGTTTCAGTCTGGTAATTAGTGATACAAATTGAATCCAATTTCATATTTTAAACTTTAAAACTGCCATTTTAGATTGATTTAGAAGAACTTCCATTAGTTTTTTTGTTTGTTTTTTGTTTTTTTGCGGTACGTGGGCCTCTCAGTGTTGTGGCCTCTCCCGTTGCGGAGCACAGGCTCCGGACGCACAGGCTCAGCGGCCATGGCTCACGGGCCTAGCCGCTCCGCGGCATGTGGAATCTTCCCAGACCAGGGCACGAACCCGTGTCCCCTGCATCGGCAGGCGGACTCTCAACCACTGTGCCACCAGGGAAGTCCCGGGACCGGGTTTTTAAACCTAGTTTATCTTTAGATATATTTTGAGAATTGAGGAAGAAGTCTCCATATTTTAATTTAGCTTTTTTAAAAAAATTCAGCTAGTTAATCATAGACATGCCTAAGATCTTTGGTCATATGTTAAAAATTGTCGGGAGTTCCCTGGTTGCCTAATGGTTAGCATTCCAGGCTTTCGCTCCCATGGCCCGGGTTCAGTCCCTAGTCGGGGAACCCGAGATCCTGCAAGCTGGATGGCGTGGCCAAGAAAAAAAAAAAATTGTTTCTGAAATAATTGCTCTAACACTGGCAAGACCATTGAATCCATACTCTTACTGCCTGCTTCGTTAGGGCCTCCCCTTTGTAAGACTTGCCCTTCTTAGATCTGGTTCAGAGGCTGAAGGTGACAATAAGAAGCCATTAGTGATTAGGATGTTAAACCTTCTAAATATAAGAGACACGGTGGCTGCCAGCCTTTGACTTTGTAATCTGTAGATTAAAATTCCTATAAAGGGAAGCTAAGTTTCTCAAGGAAAAAAAAAAACATAGTAAGTCTAGATTCTTGCAAGTCAGATCTCTGACCAGGATCCAGTCACCGAGTATACGGATGATCTTTTTTTTTCTTTCTACCTTCTTTCTACTTTTTTTTTTTTTTTTTTTTTTTTTTTTTTTGCGGTACACGGGCCTCTCACTGTTGTGGCCTCTCCTGTTACGGAGCACAGGCTCCAGACGCGCAGGCTCAGCGGCCATGGCTCACGGGCCCAGCCACTCCGCAGCATGTGGGATCTTCCTGGACCGGGGCACGAACCCGCGTCCCCTGCATCGGCAGGCGGACTCTCAACCACTGCGCCACCAGGGAAGCCCATGTACCTTTTTTTTTTTTTTTTTTTTGCGGTACGCGGGCCCCCCACTGTTGTGGCCTCTCCCGTTGCGGAGCTCAGCCTCCGGACGCACAGGCTCAGCGGCCATGGCTCTCGGGCCCAGCCGCTCCACGGCATGTGGGATCTTCCCGGAGCGGGGCACGAACCTGTGTCCCCTGTATTGGCAGGCGGACTCTCAACCACTGCGCCACCCGGGAAGCCCCCTTCTTTCTACTTTTGATGCTGTCCTATAGCTTATCCCTTCCAGTTTTTTGGGGTTTTTTTGCGGTACGCAGGGCTCTCACTGTTGTGGCCTCTCCCGTTGCGGAGCACAGGCTCCGGACGCGCAGGCTCAGTGGCCATGGCTCACGGGCCCATCTGCTCCGCGGCATGTGGGATCTTCCCGGACCGGGACACGAACCTGCGCCCCCCCCGCATCGGCAGGCGGACTCCCAACCACTGCGCCACCAGGGAAGCCCTATCCCTTCCAGTTTTGACACTGCTTCCTTCCCTGCCAGAAAGGAGGGGGAATAGAGCAACTTGGAACCCAATCAGAATGTACTCATTTGTGTGTCTGGTGAGAGGCTGAGAAATGAAGCCAAGTGGTGGTGGGCACTGTGGCAGGGTGAAGGGTGCTGGAGGGGTACAGGGGGGGCTGGATACGGATGCAGTGGTGCAGAGGCCAAGTCTGTGGCTTCTCTTAGAGGCTCAGCTCTTGGCGGTTCTGCATTCCTCCCAATTACAGATAATCACGATACAGAGACACATGCAGATCTCTCCCAGACTTTCATCTGAGGCCTAATCCCTGATAATCAGAGATGACAGTCTAATGCAAGGCGTGGCAAGCGTCAGCAGTGCTGCCTGATGACGGCACTTGAGAGGCCTAAGCGGTGGTTTGAGTCGGTCAGCTAAGGTGCCCATGCTTTTGTGCGCCTCAGTTTACCCTGTAGAGGACCCGGTAGGAGCTCTGGTAATTTCTTCCCGGTAATATTGATTTTTATGAGCGAACAAGATAAGAAAACTGTCCCATTTTGATGGCTCCAAAAGAAACAACATTTCAATGTCTTTTCTTGAAAATTTAATGTTTGCCTTTGAGCTATCTTGGTATTGTAGAAACAGCTTCAGAATGAATGCTCCCTGGCTCGAGGGCTTCGGCTGGTTTTTGAGACATCTTGTAAGCAATTGGAAAATCCAGCTTCAGACTCACACCTTCTGAGGCACCTTTTCTTCTGATTTCTCTTTTCTTCTGATTTACCCAGGGAGTCAAGTTAGAGAAAAATCTCCTTTACCTATCTTTAAAAAAAAATTTTTTTTAGAAACACCACATAATGCTACCATTTGGGGTGGGGTGGGGCGTTGTGAAGCTAGAGAGGGAGAGCCGCTTATTTCCAAAATTCATTGTATTTGGAAGTTAAAGGGAAAAAATTATGCCATACAGCAAGCACCCACTTTTTTCCCCTTGAGAGGTTTTTCAAGAGCGCCATGAAATCAAACAGTGATGGATGTTCAACTTCAGAGAGGTGAAGAATGGACATTATTGCTTGAAACCAGTCTCCATGTCATTTGTATGTGGTGTACATCTGTCCCAGCCCTGTCCCTTTCCTCTCTTCCCAGCTGCACTCCAGGTGACAGTGGCACTGAAGGGAAATCAGGAGCTCTCACCCACCCTAGTGTGCCTGTTCTACCCTAGAACCCTCGCAGTTGCAACCTAGGCCTTGCTTGCCTTTTTGCCTTGTGCTGGGACAATCTCAGCAACTTTTCCTGTGCACCAAGAAGAGACCCTGCCAAGCTGCAGGTGTGGAATAAAAACTCCAGATGTTTATAGAGGGTCTCTTCACCCCCATGTATGGCCTGGTACCCTTGCAGGGCCTCTGTGGTTGGGACAGTGACAAAGGCGGCCAGAATTCTGACCAGGGACCCACCAGACTGGACAGACGGGAGATTTGGTGCTCTGGTGGGAGTGTTTGGCTCAGGGGAACCCACCAGGGGCCAAGTTTGTGGTCATTCAGCCCCCTCCTTCCAGGCGCTACACTGGGCGCTAGAGAACACAATGATGATAAATGTTAGGATGATAGTAATTGCTGTGCATTTAGTGAGGCTGTGGCATTGCTTTAATCCTTTCCCTACATCTGATGGTGGCAACCAGCTCCACTTTTGTTGATGTGAAGTGTATAAATGTCAGTGGATTTGTAGACTAAGGGGAGGCGGGATTTGCAAACGGCCACTTCATGCACTGTTATCCTTGAGACCTAACCAAACTGCATTCAGCTTTTGATCAGGTGGGGATAAGGTTAGATTAAGACCTTTTTTTTTCCTAATACTAGACTCTGACCACCCCACTCCATTTTCAACAATGTACTTATTACTCTTGTATTGAGCACCTATTATGTGCCAGGCGGTTTACATAAATACATCACTTTCTCATTGAGCCCTCACAGCCATCCAGAGAGCCTGCTCTTTGCAGATGTGACCGGCCTAGTGGCGACTCAACCCCAGCCCGCGGGCCTACTGGCCTTTCCCTGCCGCGGCGCAGCACTGGAAGCGACGGCTGCGGGGAGGGTGCGGAGCGTTGCAGTTCCCGCCGCGCCCGCCCGCCGAGAAGGCGGCCGTGGGGAACTAGGGCCCGAGCCGCGGGGGGAACGACAGCTGTCGAAGTCGCGCTCGGGGACTGCGCCCCCGCGGGGCCGACCCGGCGCCGGGGCCGAGAGAAGGGGCGGCGAGGGGCGGGGCGCGCGGGGCGGGACGGAGGAGGGGCGGCGGCACCGGCGGCTCGGGCTCGGCGCGCCGAGGAAGTCCCGCTCCGAGAGCTGCGAGCGTCTGGAGGAGGCGCGCTTGGCGCAGTCCCGGAGCGAAGTCCGGAGCGAGGGCCGCCTGTGCCGCCGCCGCCCCCTCCCGCCACCCGTCCAGCCAGGGAGCGCGCGGCGCCGGCCGCCGATGGAGTTCACTTGAGCGGCGAGCCGGCGGGAGAGGCAGGCGCCCGCGAGCGGAGCGCGGGCCGGAGCCGAGCCAGCCCCGGGCGCTTTCCGCCGGCCCTCGAGCTCCGGCCGGGAGGCGCCTCCGGCCCCGCGCAGCCCGCCCGGCGCCCCGGACGCTGCAGCGTCGCCCGCGCCGCGTGCCGGCGGGATCGGCCCCGAATAAAGACTCCCGGAGCGTCTCCTCCAGCGCCGCGGCGGCGGCGGCGGCTGGACCGGGACCGGTCGGCCCGCAGTGCTGCTGGAGAGGCGGGAGCGGCAGTCGGGGAGCCCCAGGCGGCCGCCGGGGAGAAGCCGCCGCCGCTGCGCGCCCTCCTCCTCCTCCTCCCTCTCCCTCCTCCCCTCCGCACATGGTCTCCTTTGTCCTGTCGCCGCCGCCGCCGCCTCGCTCTTAGCTCTGCGCGCCGCGGCCGCGGCTAGGGCCGCTCTTCTTCGCCTCGCCCGCCCGCCGGCCTGCCCGGGACGCCCCTCGAGTCCCCGCCGTGCCCGGCCGGCCCCGCGCGCCTCAGGAGCAGCCGGGAGTCAGCGGACGAGCGCGGGCCGGGCGCTCCCTCTCGGCCGCCCGCTGCCCGCCTGGCCTCGGCCGCGCTGGATGTGTGCGCGGCGCTGGCGCTCGGCCGCCCCGGAGCTGCCGTTCGTACGGATTTGGTTCGCGTGCATCCGCTTTCAGACTTTCGCCTGGAAAGGAGAGACTGGCGCGGACCTAGCCCGGTCGGAGTTGGGCGTTTTCTCTTCGTGTTTGGCTGGTTTTCCCCCTGGTCTCTGACGATACCCCATCGTGAGCCTTGCTCAGGAACCAAACCATGAACTTGGGGCTGACAGGACCGCTTAACCCTTTGCGATCAGGTAATGCAGCCCTGGGGGCGCGGCTCCCTCGCTCGCCGTTCGCGGTCGAAAGGGAGGCGGCGGGTCGGGGGTCTTTTGTTGCGGCGGCCGGGCCGGCGGGCAGGGGTGGGTCTGGCGCGCCCGAGCCCCCCGCCGCCACCCATCCCTCCTCCCTCCTGCCGGCCCGGCCGCCTTCCCTCCTGCCGCGGCCCGGTCGCCCGCCTTTGTACTTTCCACCCCTGGCCTGCCGGGCTCGGGCGGGGAGCGGCGGCGCGGGCGGCCGGAGCTGTGCGGTCGTGCCCGGGGACCGGAGCCGCCTCGGCGCCACCCGCCCCGAGGGGCTCCGCCTGCCTCCGGCTGGGGCCGCGGCCTGCGCCCGCTCGGGCTGAAAACCTTGGCGCTGCGCTCGCTGCCGCTTCCCGGGGTACCGCTTCCCCGCGCCGAGGTCGGGATCCTGGCCCGCACAAGGTGCCAAGGGAAGCGAAAGATCTGGGCTCGGTATCGCGGCAGCTGGGGAAAGAACTCGCACTTAAGTTTCGAGGAGGTTTCTCTTTTCTTGTTGGAAAGCCCCTCCTCGTGCGGGTGCAGAGGGCCGTGCCCGGGGTCCGCGGCCGAAGGGAATTCAGGTGGACCTCGAACCCGAGCGGCCGCGCGTCCCACTCCTGTCTGCTCGGAAGGCTTTTCTTCGTTTCCTCATTCTCTGTGTTCCTTTCTTCAATCTGTTTGACTTATTTAACTTTTCTTTAAACACCAACTACGGCGTCTAGTAATTTTTCAGTATTTTTTTTAAAAAATCTTCTTCCACCTCCCCCCGAAATAGAAAGCAGCCAAGAGAGCTTTGTTTTTTTCTGTCACTTTCAGGTGCAGCCACTTCACGCCCTCATCCTCCAAAACCGAGTGAGGGGGATGAAGTGAAATGGCGAGCAAAAAGCTAAAGACCTTTAGTATGTAAAGGTGCCCCCGTATTAAGAAAGGAGAGAAGGAAAAGCTGTGCTCGCCGGCTAACCCTTGGCTCACCACGTTTCCATTAGACGTCCCTGATTAAAAACAAAAAAATCAGCCAGGAAAATGGTCCAGGTAATATAAGGAATTTCACACTTTTTCCTAAAAAACAATGAAAAAGAAAACATGCCAAAGATTAAAATCCAAGAAGCCACAAATTTCTACAAATGCTTTAAAGCACAAGTTAAATTTGAAAGTTCATCGAGAAAAAGCAAAGAATTTCCTTGTAGTTCCTGCTTAAGACTTTGGCTGAGAAGCTCTTTTCTGACTTTTCAGGACAGTGGTCAGCCATAGTTGTGACCACCTGGATGGGGGAGAAAGGGATCCAGATCATTTTATGATTAGCCTAAGTCCCATTGCTGTCATTTTCTTTTGGGTGTTTTTCCATGGAGGCCTTTTTGAGGACCCCCGCCCCCCCTACCCTTACCAGTTACAAAATGGCTTTGTGACATGTATCAGAAAATTAAAGGGCTGGAAAAGCTTTTATTAGAGAGCATTACTCCTAAGTCACTCTGAATATCCTGTCAGACTCATTTCCTTAATAACTTACCGGTTGGCATTGTATAATCACATCCTCTAAGTTCGCTTCAGACATAAGGATCACTTAACTGGCTACTTGAGAATATGGTGTGGAGCCCAGTGGAGCTGACAAGGGTGGCAGCCCCAAGGAGGGTGTGCAAGACAGCCAGAGGGCCTCTTCACCTACAGCTTCTGTCCCTCTCTCTCTCCCCCTCTAACACACACACATACCCCAAGTGTAAGTAAAAACTGGATCAAGAACCTTTTCCTCACCCATGCTTTTTGCATTGACGGTACAGTACTTTGTTCCTGTAGTGCTTTGGGCCAGTTAGGCTCCTTTTAATAGGTAGTCCCCAAATCTGCAGGGGTTATTTCAATTTAGTAAAATGAATTAACAGCCCCCCCTTTTTTTCCTTTTAAATATATCAACTGTAGTTTAAGCCATGAATTTACCATAGCCATTCCAATTTGAACTAAGAGACACTTGTTCATCAAGGAATGGTGAAATGCTCTTATCTCCAAGTTTTTAGCTGGGAAACTCGTGTTCCTAGACATCTCACTTAATATTATAATATAACAACACTATTCCTGAAATTTTTGCTTCTATAACTCAATATTCTTCATTTGTTTAATGCATATCTTGTTTCCCCCTCCATGCAACACATTTTTGGTGGTTTATTTTTATGAAAAGCTACTGTAATATGCCGTTTTATTTAATTATGTTTAAAATGTCAAGAAGGCCCTCAGCATATTTTTTGTTCATGCAAAATAAAGGGAAACATTTATCAAGGATTTCTTTTCTTTTAAACTGCTTATGTATAAACGTATAGAGTTCAACACTTGTTTTGCACATACTGTACATTCATTTTTTTCTTGATATATTAATCTTTGGAATCACGTTTACAGTAGGCAGATTAGAATTAAAATAAAGGGGAAAATAGTCATAATAACCATATTTTGTCTTTCTGTATCACTTGCATTGAGAACTAGAACTTGTTCCCCAGATAACACTCGGGAATATCTCATCTTTATCCACATAACACAAAAAGACTAAATTGAATATATTCTTTGTCCCCAAAAGCCAGCTCCAGAGTCTGAATATGTTGTATTTCAGATTCCCCCGCACCCTGTTTCTTATATTTCTTCTAGATTTATTCCCCGTTCTCTGCTTCGCTTTGTCAACACATGCATTTCTATGCGTGAAGTGTGAAGACCAGTGATTTCTTACAAGGGTGGGGTAGCAACAGCAGCGTAAATATAATATAGCCGTGATAACTTTAAATGCACGTATATCATCAAATTACTGTATAATGGAACTGCTTCATTTTTAAGTTTATTTTTTAATTTTTCAGGTTCTAGAAATACAGTGCTTCTGAAACATTATAGCATTTTTCTCCAAACAGACTTCATGTTGATTTTCCAGAACATTAGTGTATAATTTAAATTGCCTGTATCCTTGCTGTTTAAACAGGCTTGTTTCACATTCCTGGAGCCACTGTAATAATTAGCAGACGTGATTTCTAGAAAATGGAAAGGAAATAATGCTGATGGTGTGTGTAGTGTCGGGTTGCTGGGCAGGTCGGCTGGCTTTCATTTCAACACCAAGGTCGTCGTGGTTACCACAGGGGGCAGGGATCTTGGGGTCATCAGATAAATCTTTAAAAATTAATTTCAGGGAGTGCTGGTTGACACTTTTTAGTGAGGAGAAGCTTAGCATTAAATAATAGGCATTTCTAGTTTGTGAGAGAAAATTGAAAAATAGGGCATGTCTGCAAATATGAAAAAAGTACCGTTTCCAAAATAATGATCTGTCAATGAAATTGCAAAATCATTATGCGAATGAGCTGAATTGCTTTGTGTATCATCTCATAGAGATATGTTTTGCACAGATAATATGTCTAATAAGGACATGTTTTTAAAATCAGATTTTTTTCTTCCCTCAGCAAATAGCTGCACTGCAGGTCTGGCTCTCGCAGTCAACCAGCACCACCTTATGGAGGATTGGGGGAAATTGCCGCTCTCCTTTTTAGGCTTTTCTAAAACGTAGTAAAATTGATTTAAAATCATCGTAATGATGATGGTGATGACAAAATTAATGACAGTAGTAATGCTTTCTTTCCCTTTCTTGTGTTGCAGGCCTCAGATGCCAGCTCTGAAAAACTCTTCAATACTGTTATTGTAAACAAAGGTAAGACTCCTTAAATCCGAGCAATAGCTTGTTTTGCTGCTGGCTCCGCTGTCGGGAGGAAAGCATAAAGAACAATGGTCATTCCCTTTTCATTCTGGAGCTACGGTTCATAATTTGTATTCTTGCTTGAGACAGAATCTGTGTGCTTTTGTGTTGCATCCAGAAACAGTTGATTTTAAAAGAATATATTGAATCCTTACTTACATTGATTTGACTAAGAAATTACTACTGTCTATGCGACTTTCATTTAACGTGGGAAGTAGTAATGGAGAACAATAGTTCTCAAGATGCCTTAACATTGTTCCTTATCAACAACCCAGCAGTTGGAGAATGATAAATCGCTGATTTGTCCTGCAGACTCTAATAATCAGTGCATGTTTAGTACTCACAGCATTATGGTCATAAACCAAGCCTTACTCTGCTGTGGGCTTTCTGTAAAATTAATGAACGATCAAGAGGACAAAATTTAAATACGTGCCACCCCATTAACTTTCTTCCAAACTGCAATATAGAGTAAGAGAGGCTAATGATATAGCAATACATTAAGGGGAAACTTAAATCACTGCCAATAGGTTTCTGGTCAGTTTTCATTTGTAGCAGTATTGTTGGAAATAATGAAATTTAAGGGAGCTTCTAATCACGGGCTTTACAGTGGTGTATACTTTGAAAGGTATATAAATCATATAAATTATTTGATCTCTTTCTCTCCAATTGTAGAACCTGTTGTAGGTGCTTGTGTGGTAATCGCTAAATACAGAACGTATGCTTCCTGTCGTGGTCTCGTTCTGTGTTACACGGAAGATACTTGGTAGCTTGAACAGGGTTGGGCCTTCATGAAGTGAAATACGAAACCACCCTGGCATTCTATAGTTGCCTTGGCTAGCATTTTTGCTAGCTGGTTGGTCACACATGTTTCCAAGTGCAGTTATTCTGAGCTCCCAGATTATTTTAGAATTGGAACCAACTGCAGGCTTCAAATAGTACATTATGTTTAGGCTTCCCTCTAGGTGTACATGCTTATGTGATTGCTGTCACTCCCAGAATTATTGTCCTATTGAATTTTATCTTTTTTTATTGCACAATGGGGTATTCCAGTTTTATGTTTCATCATATATTTTGATGGACTGAAAGCTTGTATCAATTTGTTGTCCATCATGCTAAAGCCCAATAAAAGAAGATACACTGCAGTTCACAGCATACAGGGCTCAAATGGAAAGATACGTCATTGCTTATTGATCATTTTGACGAGGGAAGAGGTTGGATAGATGGTCGTGTGTCCCTGACTGATAGGAGGAGGTGGAGCCCGAGGCCGGACAGTTCACCAAAAGGAGGTCCTCTGTGTTTCAGTGACACCCTGCCCCACCCCCTCCCCAGGCCCTCCAGCCCACATGACCGTGTCTCTCTTTTGCTAACTTGCTGTAAAGTTGTGGAATGTGTTTCCCCTCTCTGGGATCAGGCCTGGCAGGAGAGTTGGCTCTGGGACCTGCACTCAGGCCCCGCTGCCCTCACGGGGCTGAAAGGCTCCCCTTCAGGGCCGAGGAGGAGTGATTGATGACAGGCAACATCCCCGTCCCTCTGCCTCTTCCCTCCTGCTCCCCCGGCCCCTCTCCCTTTTCCAATCAGACGTCTCCCACGTTCTTATTTTTGTTTACTTACAGAGTGTGATTTGTGGCATCTCTTCGGTTGTGAATAGTCGTCCTGACAGGGTGCCTTTCTTCTGAGCTGCTTTTCTGGGGGTGATTTAGTTGCCTTGAAAGGATTAAGGTTTCTTTGTGTACACTAAAATCAACATAGGCTTTTTGCTAAGCTTTGCTTGGGAAACCACACACAAATAAGCATTTTAGTTGATAGCAGATTATTCCTTTGCCCCTGATTTCCATCAGAATGGCCTTTCTTTTCTCCTCCAGAGTTTCCCCTTAATGCCTTATGCTAATTCCTGTTGGTAACATGAATGACAAGAGCCGGAATCAATGCAAATCCAGGTGCTGCAAAGTAGATGGACTGGTATCCAGCACCCGCCCTCCCCCTGGAGAGAAAGAGATTAAGGGGGGGGGCGGGGAGGGGGGGAAGCATGGGGGCAGTTTTGTTAAGGGGATTAGTATTCAAACTGCTAAGTATCAGGAAAACAAGTTCAAAAAGAGATTCATTGTATAGTGATAATGTCAATAATTGCTTCAAGACAGGTGCAGTGTCTTGCTATGTGCATGTGGGTTTGGGTCTGTTTTCACTCTGGGTAGTGGCAGTGTTTACTGGATGGATGGTTGACAAGGCCTTCAAGGAACTGTCAGCTTCCTGCACATCAAGTTCAAGTTCTCCTGCAAAGCAGCCTGCCCCCCTGCAAGTCAGGTCTCCCGTCTCTGTCCAGTATTCTTAGCCAAGAGCAATAAAAAGCAATGCAAGAAAGGGCAAATTTATACCAGGTAACAAACACCACTGGGAAGATCTTCAAAGCCTCGGTTTATTGAACAGTCTGACGAGTGAGGGAAGCTGACACGTGTATTCCTTCTCCTCTGGATGTTTAAAGCTACACATCACCTCTCGCTCTCAGCAGCCCCACCGGGCTCTGGCCTTCCAGAAGTGTGGCTTTCAGCCGCTGGCGAGATTACGCTTGCGGAGCCCGGTGGCAGGCGGATTCGGTCCATAAAATTTCACTGTGGGAGGGCAGTGCTAATCTCACAAGCTGATTGTGGTGGGGCCGGCCGGCTGGGCGTGGGGTGCACAGCTTTGATGTCTGGGCTGGGCGGTTGGGGGATGGGGCTGTGGCTGAAGCAGCAGGGGCCGTGGCTCAGGTCCCATCAGTCTGTTGGTGAGCTGGAGTAAGTCGTTTCGCCTCTTTAGGTCAGAATTTTCAATCATAGCAAAACCTGGTCCTGGGCCGACGTCTCTGGTGGGGATAAAACAGTTAGCTGGGGAGGGGCGGAGGGGCTGAAGCAGGGTAGGTGCCGTGAACACATTGTGTGTCCCTTCTGCCTGTTTGGTTTTATTTTGACTCTCTCGGTGTTGTAGAGTCTGTCCAGTTTAACAGAGGACCAGCAAGATTTTTGTGTTTAGGTGTTCCCAATCGTTGTTTCCTTCTGACGCCTTTTATTTCCCACTTTGAAACAAATTAATCAAACGGTGCGTGCTTGCATGTACACAGGACATGCCCAGTGAGAACTGAGCTTGTCCAGAGGGGCGGGGAGATGAACCTCCAAGTTGCAGGGCTTAGGGTTGGAGACAGAAAAAAATAGTTTAACTTTAATCAAGGTCCTGGTTGCCTTATTTAATCTTTATGTGTTTAAATGTTTACAGGATGTTCATGTGAATTTTATGAATCCTTCTGTCTTTGTGACTCAACCATCTGCCAAAGAAAAAATTAATTTTCCCAGTGAGACAGAGACACACAGAGAGAGACTAAGTTCTTGTCCATATTTAGTTGGTTGAACTGCTGTAGGAGCAGTAGGATTTGTACCCCAAATTCTAGACTGTTTGTCCTTAAAAGGAACTAACTTGTCAGTCAATTCAGTGTGTCCAGCCAGTATTTATTACCCTTCTTTACCTACTCTAGGTCCTACTTCTCAGGGGTTTTGCCCATACATAGGCAGAAATGCAGAAAATGAGTACTTAGCAGACGTGACTATCCTGCCAGCCCTGGTGTAGGCCCACGGTCTAGTTTAGGGGTAGAGCAAAGGCCCTGAATTGCCTCTTTTCCGGGATCTGTCCTGCAGCTAAGGCAAGTTAGAGATGAGAGGAGCCAGGTGGTGTACTTCACCCCATCACTCTCACCCCTTCTCTGGCCGTCATCTTCGTCCTGTGGTAATGCCGGCCCTCCTGGGGAGAGGTGCCCTGAGCTAACTGAGAGAGAGCTGCGCGTTTCCAGATAGCTGGGCTGGGGAATGACCCAGGTAGGGATGAGGCCCCTGCTTTGTGCTCCCTTCTGCCGTGAGCACCCCCACCTACTGAAACGTATACAGCAAAGGAGCAGCCACCCACCCTCCGGGGTGGGACCCCACCTCCCCTCCCCCAGGTCAGCCGTGGGGACGCTGGTGGACACTCACTCACCATGATGAGTGCCAGACGGAACACTGGGGCCACCTTGAGCTCTCTCTGACCAGGGCTGGTTTTCCTTTCCCAGGCCCCACCAGACCGACTAGTGGCCACACAGGCCTCTTCTTGGGGTCGATTTTGTGCTGAGGGTTTCCTTGGGACACAGATGAGGTTGGAGCCTTTAGAATTAGTAGGGCCTTTGGGTATCTTTGACAGTATGGTTTTATCACCAGCATAGAAGGAAAACCTGGCTAAAAAATTGGTTGAGATTTGAGATGAAGTGAGAAAAGATGCTGCTTGGTGGGTTGAGGTTCAGTAACTGAGTACGTAATAAAATCTTTCATGGAGATGATCTCACTTCATTCATCAGGTTTAGACATAAAGGGGGAATTCCTTGGTTTGGTGACAAGTAAAGGTAAGAGTTATGTTACCACCAAGGCCCCTCCCCTAAAACAATTCTGTGCTTTCTATGTGAGTGAAAACAATGCAATTGAGTGTGGGATAGCTTTCTTTAAAAAAAAAAAAGATATAGAGTTTAAAATCCAATTATAATAAAAATATGGAGACCATTTTACAATTCCTTGTAGTGTCTTGGGTTTCATTGTAAGGCGAACATGACATAAAGCTTATTCCCCACGTGCAGAGGAGTAAACTGAGCCCATTTTAGCCTCTACAAATTAGTCCCATTTTTGTACTGTCTTAAATCCTACATAAGGGAAAGTTGGACTGTCACTCATTCTTCATTTTTCCTTCTCTGGATCCTTTTTGTAGTTTCAGAGCGTTTTCTTGGGTCTTTGGAGGATAGAGATGTCTGATCCAGGGGAAATACTATTGAAGGGTAATTGGTGCTTGATTGAAGACAAAGGAGTTGTGAGTGGTTGGGTTTTCCCTCCCGCTCCACGCTGCAGAGAACACGTAATCAGCTCCTTTTGTTATGGAAATGGACCTTCCTGTAGGAGCCAGACTCTTACATACAGAATTTGTTGTACAGAATTATTCCTTGAGAATTCTTGGAAACAGAAACCTTGTATTCTTAGTGTGAAACCACCGGGAAGGGTCTAAAAAGATTCCATGTGGTCAGAAAGTGTTTCCCCCTAGATGTTTTTCCATCGACTGCTACCTGGTCTTTCCCTGACCTTGTTCGTGAGTATGGTGGGGAATCCTGGGTAAATGTTGGATCCCCTTACTGGAATTTTAGCTCAAGGGGTGGAAGATATTCCGAGCGTTTGAATTGATCTTGATGGTGTCTTTGGAGTAGAACTCTGACAGCGATGCCACTTCTCCAGATAAAAGTAGGCCAGATCTCCTGGTCCTGAGCGCCCCTGTGAGCTGGAGCAGGCTACAGGGTAACGTTCTTTTAGTCGGATGATCACATGCCGCTGTTTAGTTTTGAGCCCACCAAAAAGCTCTTCCCTTACTTTATTATTGATTGATTGATTGCTGCTGTTCTTGGAAAGGCTTTTCTCCATACTTGGCAATATTAGCAAAGAAGCTTGAATGTTGATCAGCGTCATATTTCATTCTGTTCACATTTAGTGCTTCGTAGAGGCAATGATGTCAAATTCGCTGTCTCAGAAAGTAATCTACATTCATAGTAGACATTTGGCACAGAAAAATATCAGATCAGTTCTGGAGAGTCTTTAATGAGGACCGTTAAATGACAAAGGGCCTCCTCACTGGTAACAACCTTCAAGTGCGTGGGGTCAGCCTCAGGCCTGGAGAGTTTCCTGCATGGAGGAAGCTGGTGGCTATCCCATGGCCTCTGGATTATTTCTGGTTTCTGACAACTGCACAAAAATGTTGTTTTCTCTGAAAATGTATGTTTATTTAACTAGGTTTCTTTTTGCTTCACAATCTGGATTCCATTCACTCAGTTACCACTCCAATTAACTAACAATTATTTAACATTAACAGTAATTACAGACGCCAGTTAAGCGCCTACAGATGTCAACTGTTAGCTTTGTACCTAATCACTCAATGAAATGGAGAAAGTTCAACAAACATCAATTAGCCAGGCAATTAGTATGAGTTAGGAAAGAGCATGTTATCATGTGTGAGCTGATTCAATTTATTTTATTTTGGCAGTAAAACACACACAGGCGAGCGACAGTAAGTTCCTCAGATAAGATAAAACTCTATTGTGTTGCAGCTTACATAAGAATTCTTTCCTTTCCTGGGCGTAAGTCAAATATGCACTTGCCTGGAATTTATTTAACAAAATTTGTCTCAATTACTCAGAAAGTCCAGCAATGCTCAGTCTCAGGAAGCAACTTTGGTGAATTATGAATCCAGTGAATATGCTGTATAGGGAAATGTCAAAATTTTTCAGTGGAAGAATGATGGATTCCCACTCAAGTAATCTCCGTGCATTTCGAATTTTTACCAGTTTATTCTTGAACCTATGGCGGAGCGGGCCCAACAGGGATTTTATTAATTTCATGGTGCCTGAACTTTTTGCTCAGCTGTCTTTGATTTAGCCTGGGGCAGCCTTCAAAATCTTTTACCTACTTTCCCAGTCTGTGCTTGAAGAAAGTAGAAGTGGCTCTCAACTGAGGACCCACTTCGTGAATTCACCAAAGAGATCCTGGGCCCGAATTCAGATATTCTATCCCACTCCCCCAGCCCACCCACAGACTTGACTTCCATCAATTGCCTGGGTGTCTGGACTTGCTGGGAAAGTGCATTCTAAAGCCTGCTTATGTAAGGTGGCCCATCACTTGGTATTTGGAGGTTCATTTTACCTCCGAGTGGAAAGCTGTCCATAAGTGGCTGTGCCTCTGGTTCCCCTCCTAGAAATGCTTTCTCACCAATTCCCGAAGCCTGTGGGTAGGAGTGGAGGGGGCCAGTCCTTAGTGGGGTGCTCTGTCAGGTCGCTGTGTGTGTGATGTGCAGAATTCTGCATTTGAGCAAACCTCTCAGCGTTAACTGAATTCAGGAATTGAAAATTTAATATTGGGAGTTCCCTGGTGGCCTAGGGGTTAGGATTCTGGGCTTTCACTGCCGTGGCCCAGGTTCAATACCTGGCCGGGGAACTGAGATCCCACAAGCCACACGGCCAAAAAATAAATAAATAAAATTTGATATTGTGTTGATTAGAATAGCTTAGGAAGAAGAGCTGCTGCCGTGTTCCACGTGCTTTTCTCTTATAAATCTTTTTTTTTAATTTATTTATTTTTGGTTGCGTTGGGTCTTCGTTGCTGTGCGCGGGCTTTCTCTAGTTGCAGCGAGTGGGGGTTACTCTTCGTTGCGGTGCGCAGGCTTCTCATCGCAGTAGCTTCTCTTGTTGCGGAGCACGGGCCCTAGGCACGCGGGCTTCAGTAGTTGCGGCACGCGGGCTCAGTAGTTGTGGCTCATGGACCCTAGAGCACAGGCTCAGTAGCTGTGGCGCACGGGCTTAGTTGCTCCGCGGCACGCGGGATCTTCCCAGACCAGGGCTCAAACCTGTGTCCCCTGCATTGGCAGGCGGATTCTTAACCCGTGCGCCACCAGGGAAGCCCCTCTTATAAATCTTTTGCCAGCGTTCAGCACCCAGCGCACTGGCATGGCTGTCCTGGAGAGATGTCTTTGCCTTCTGTATCACTCAATAGGGCCTCTGTCCATCTGCTTTGTCACGTTATGCTGCAGAGCTTACAGCAACAAAGGTCTCGTATCAGGTGTCAGCTGCGGACCAGCTGTGGTTCTCCTTGTTTTTATTCTGGGACCCAGGCTAGAGAAGCAGCCCTCATCATGGTTATCTTAGTAAAAGGAAAAGAGTAGAGACAGAATCATAGAACCCCTCTTTCAAGTTTCAGCTTGGTTGTGGTGTTGGGCATTTCCAGCCATCTCACTGGCCAGAACAAGTCCCTAGGACTTTCTCCACCATGCCGTTCCAAAGTATTCTGTGTTCCCTGGAAGTTAGTAGGAACATTCTCTTGACAGTGGGGGTCTCATCCAGGTCTTCCTGGCATTCCAGGATGCCCCCCCCCCCGCCCCGTGATCTGAACAGGTGCTGCCAGAAGCATCATGGTGACCGCATTGCAGTGACGCTCAACTTTAGACAGCTCTGATTTCCTTCCCTTCTACTAGGACACGTTTCCATACTTCCACTCTCCACGCCCATTCTTGTGCCTGTAAGTGGACCGATTGTTACTCTTCAGCCAGATTTTATTAGAAGTGATTTAGGATTTTCCAGCAGGGGCATTTCCCTAGCAACCGATGATGTAAGCATGAGGCCAGTCCATGCCGAGGTGGGAGAGGCGCCAGTTAAATAAGGAGTAATGTTCTGTGGGTGCTCAAATCTTTTCTGACCCTCGTAAACCTTGTCTTATAGAGGAGGAGGTGGAGAGCACATCATTGCTTTTTCTAAGAGTCCTTTTGGAGAGGGAAATGTCTCAAGTGTGCGGTGTTAATAGGCTGGTGTGGGAGGCGGTTAGATTGCGATGCCTTTAAAACCCACTTGGAAAATATTTCCCCCTCTTATCTATCACCTTTCACATCTCTCAGAAGAGTAACACTGAAACCTAATTTTAGCCAGGATTACATCATTTTCTCATTATCTGTTTACAGCCGGGGAAGGCTTTTCCATAGCAAAGCTCCTCTCACCAAAAGCCCAGCCATGTAATTCCTTTCGTTTTATACCAGTTTTTGATTTTTCCAAGTGTGGACTGTCCTCTGCTGGACGTCTTGGGCTGATCTCTGAAGGCTTCTTCATCCATGAACTTCATCCATAGACTTGGGTTTGACAAGGAGTCTTCCTCTGAGGTCGGATTTGTCATTTGTGAAGTGAATGACGTCAGGGTTCATTCCGTTTCTTCCTTCAGTTGGCAGAAAGTGGAAGCCATATTGAAATGAATTCTTTTGTTCAGCAGTTATTACTGAGGGAGTTCCCTGGCAGTCCAGTTGTTAAAACTTTGCTTTCCAATGCAGGGGGTGTGGGTCTGATCCCTGATCGGGGAGCTAAGACCCCACATGCCTCACAGACAGAAAACCAAAACATAAAACAGAAGCAATATTGTAACAAATTCTGTAAAGACTTTAAAAATGGTCCACATCAAAAAAAATCTAAAATAAATTATTATTGAGCGCTGATTCCATAAAAGGCACAGGAGATACAGCAGTGAACAGATCGCATTAAACATAATGACCAGAAGCATAAGAGCCTAATACATTTTAAGATTCGAAAAGAGACTTTTTAAATGGTGTAATGGGAAAGAAGCCTTAACACCTTTTTAGGAGGGAAAACCTGATGCAAGGTGAGCCCTGACGGGTCAGCAAACCAGAAACAGACTAGCCATCAGACTGCAGACCATGTCACCCTTTCAGAGAGGGGTTCTGTGGGCACAGATGTGCCAGCTTGTGCTCACAGTGAGACTAAAACCTGCCCCTTAGAACTTGCCATTGTAAAAATGGATGCTGTCTTTCTTGTTAACTTAGTTAAGCTCTTGAAAAGATTTGGGGGAGAATTGTAAAGGTCTGTGTATAGCCTATCAATAGGGCCTCTTGATTTCACGTTTCCTCAGTTAGATTTTGTTGCTTAAATGTTTGCCAGGTTGGCATACTGCGCGGAGGTGGCAGGATGTACCACAGCTTTTAGTTATAGAAGATCCAGGCTCAAGTCTGAGCTGGGCTGCTTGTAACCACGAGCAAATCACTCTGTCAGACTGGGTTTTCTCGTTAACTTGAGAAAGTTGGGTAGACTCCAAGATCCCATCCTGGTCTAAAGGCCAGAGTTTGCTTTGGAATGTTCTAGGTCCTTCTAGAGCCTGAAGCTTGTGCAGAGGGCATGTATTTCCCAGAGAGCTGTGAGTGAGACTGTGGACACTTGCATTTGGCAGGCGTGTCATGACTTAAGTCCTGAACTATGGGCGAGAATAGGGAAGCAGAAACCTCTCTTCGCTCCTGGAGATTCCATCTCTATTGGAAGCATCTGAGAGGCAGGAAGGTGGGGAGCCTGGCGGGGGGGGGGGGGGGGGGGGGGGGGGGGGGGGGGGGGGG
>NW_020837974.1:12730693-12778929 GCF_003676395.1 Aethalodelphis obliquidens
GGGGGGGGGGGGGGGGGGGGGGGGGGGGGGGGGGGCGGGAGGGGAGTGAGAGAGATGCTACCGTTTGAATACCAGCTGTTAGGTATTAACCTCCCTCCAGAATTAGAATAACAATACGGAGTCCTCCTGCCGGTTTGTGTTTGGAGTGGTGTTAAAAGAGGTGTTTTATCTGCTTAGTAAATGTTTATAAAAGCCCAGAGTATAGAGAACCTAGCTGCCGGTTCCTTTGTACTTGACTTGAATGACTGACCGGTTCCAAGGCCGGGGATTGCTACAGGTTAGAAGAGGGTAGGGCTGCGGGCTTCATAGCAGAGCAAGGCCCAGCCTTGGAGAGCCCGGAGGCAAGCTGGCAAGAGGCCTCTTTTTCTACAGAGTGACTCATTTTACCAACTGTGAATTGAAGCGAGGCTTGGGTGGACCATTCTCGATCATCAGGAGCATGTCACCACCTCGCCATCTGTTCTCAGCTGTCAGCAGAGTCTGCACCAAGCAATGCATCAGAGCTCTGCTTCTTCAAAAGTTGATCTAGGCCTCCTTGACTGAAGCAGTCTTCCTTCCTACTGTTCATTTGCTACGAGGTGGTGATAATATCAACTTTCTCTCCCAATACGCCTTTGCTGTTTGCTGGAGTTTAGCTTTCTTCACAGGCTTCTCGTGTCTGTTGGGGAAAGGTTTGTTTCAGAGTAAAGAAACGGTACTTTCAGTGTCTTGCCGTTACCCAGGAGCTGGCACAGACTAAAGCTGTGAGTGCATTCAGAGGAGGAGCTGTGTTCATTTTATGGGTAACAGATCCATCGCCTGTTGCTTAGGAGAAGTAGGTGTGTTTGGACCATCGCCCTTATTTTCCGAGACTGACGGCTGTGGAAAGGAAGAACGTCGCTGACGAGACACTGAGAGTCTGAGACACCGCCTCCTGGATTAGAAGCAGGGGCGCTGCTGCTGTGGGCTTTGGTCGAATATCTGGCCTTTTCCCGAGATGTTAGACGTCACATCAATTTGATTTCTGCTGCCGTGGGAAGTGCAAAGCCCTGACTTACACGGGAAACCTGGGGAGAACTGGTTAGAAGATGGCGCTCCATTTCCACTTTGGCCTCGCCTCCCGGGAGCAACTGGTATTTGCCCAAATGACCCAGGACCCCTGTTTGGCCAGAGCCTCACCCGCCCAGAACACACCTTTGGGTCAGGCTGGTGCCTGGTTTCAGCCCTTTCCTTCTGAGGGCCTCTGGGTGGAGGAAGGAGCTCTCCTGTCTCCTCCTCCCCTATTCCTCCAGGACAAACTCGAAAACTGCCTACTACCAGGTTTTTTTTTTTTAGCATTTCAAAAGTTAAGGCGGACTTTCTGAGCCTTCGCAGCATCCTGCCAGGTGTCTTATCTTATTCAAATATCCTAATTGCTACTCCGGCTTCTCAGCTGCACATCATCCTACCACCTAACTGACAAAATAGACCTTCACCTGAGGGCCTCATTATGCTTCCTGCCGGTGCATCAGGCCAAAAATACCTCCCCAATACCTGCTCGACATCTTGGGCTTCCAAGTGACAAACAAATAATTGGGTGAAACAAACCCTGGGCTCCGAGCAGCTGCCATGGGTGTCGGAGCACAGAGGAGTCCATGACAGTAACAGTCACGGCGCTGCCTGGTTCATGTCACAGCACATCTTTGAACAGTGGGTTGTGCTGACACCAGAGAATGACAGCTTTGGAAATGGCGCGCTAGTTACCGCGGCAAGAGAGGCCTCTCATATAGACCGTGACAAGCAGCTGTCATTTCCATACAGGTGAACAGCTGACATCCTAGCACAGGGAGGGTTGCAGGCAGGTAGGGCTGGACTGGGGAGAGAGGAGTCTCAAGTGCTGGGGACCGTTGGCCTGTGTGGCGGAAGCTGGCCTGGGAACACGCACGCACGCGTGCACACATGCCCCCAGGTCTTCTCTGTTGTTCTGCAGAATGCATCTGAGAAAGGGCTGCAGGAATAGTGTCGGCTTTTGAGGATAGGACCGAGGCCATGCTGCCACTGGCCCAGCCCGACGTGCTTAAAGGCCTTCTGCATTTCAAGTCTACGCCCACCTCTTCTTGATGTGTCACAGGTTGGTTTTCCGAGCCCAATACTTAGTTTTATAGACTGTGAGGAAGGCAACGTCTCTGATGATAAGGAACTAACTCACCATTAAAAGGAATGAATCCAGTGGAATTCAGGTGCAGGATCAAGTCTAGAAAGCAATTCTCCAAGTGTGGTCCCTGGACCAGCAATATCATCATCCCCTGAGTAGCTGTTAAACATGCAGAATCTCCTGCAGAATCAGAAACTCCAGGGCCGTGGCCCAGGAGTCCATTTTGACCAAGCCTTCCAGGTGCTTCTGACGTAGATGACCACCGGACAAGATCAGGGACGCACAGTTGGCAGTGAGATTTCTGTAAATGCTCAGATGACCCGCGAATCCCTGGGTGAAATCCATACTCCTGTTGACCAGGGAATAAGCCTGTTCATTGTGGGACAGCCTTTGTATTTATTTATTTGTGATGCCAGATGCACTGGATCTGTTGAAAGTAACTCTGTGGTCCTACCGTCGGACTCAGCTGTCGTCCTCGCCCTGGATCTGCAATCCTCCCCCTCTCTCTAGCCTGGTGAACAGGGCTCCTCTCGCATGTGGTACCATATAGATGCTAGGCCTATAGTCAGGGCTACATTATGAAGTGAAGCTGTCTGATCTAAGTGGGGTTTGGAACCCTGACCTTGGGCCAGTGTTACACCGTAGCCAGCTGAGCTACCTCGCTCAACTGCTTCTCAAAGACGAACTGTCCCATCTAGTTCCCGGTTGACAGACGCCTGCTGGCCATCTGTAGGAAGGGTCATCACAACACAAAACACCCATGTCCTGCACAAACGTGCCGTGATGACCAGTAACTATTTTGTAATCAAAGCGCCGCGTACATTCTTTTTTAAATTTCAATAGCCAGGAATGTGGAATGACGTACAGCAGTGTTTGAAATATTTTTTCCCATCCATGCAAAATATTATTATGTTTTAAGTCTATAAAATTATCTCTAAGCTGGGTTTTCCCCCAAAATGTAGTACCTAAATATTAAAGCTTTTTTAGGTGTCCTTCAAGAAGGGGCATCTCCCAAGGCTCAATGTGTTGAAGTAGCGGCTCTCAGACTGGAACCTGCATCAGAATTACCCGGAGGGCTTAAGATACACCTTGCTGGGTCCCAGCACAGAGTTTCTGATGCAGTGGGTTTTGGGTGAGGCTCAGGAACTCAATGAGGGTTCTTGCATTTCTGACAAGTAATCAGGTGATACCAATGCTTCTGGTACCTGGAGCACACTTTGGGATTCACGTGTGTGAAGGCTTTCTACAGGAAAACTCTTTTAAATGCCTTTTCCACTCATTCAGTGAACATCTGAGTGTCAGTTCAAAATCCAGTGTCTTTACATGGGAAATGAAATGTACATATGAAAGTGAATTCAGTGTCACCATGGGTCCACATCAGGCGCTTTTAAAAAAATTGACATTGTCAAACTTACTTAAACGTAAAAAACAGTAGAATGACCCCCCCCCCATGTACCCATTATCCAGATTCATATTTATCAGTATTTTGCCATGATCGTTTTTAGGTGATAGGATATTTTAAAGCACATGTCAGGCATCGTGTCATTTCATCCCTACATACTTCAGCGCACATCTGTTTAAAATTTTTTTTTACATCAACACATCCCGTTATCACAGTAACAAATGATAATTCCTCAGTGTCACCCAACACCCCGCTATAATCCCATCTCCCTGATTGTCTCCCAAGTGTCATTTTACCTGACCTGTTCCATCAGGATACAAACCAGGGTCGAGTATTACTTGTCCTAATCGAGAGCCATCCACCCTCTCTCCAGCCTCCAATTCACTTCAAGTCAGTGACTTGTTGCAGAAACCAGGTCAGCTGTTCATTAACCATCCCACGTTCTGGAAGCCCTTCGTTAACTGTCCCACATTCTGGAAGCCCTTGTGTCATTTACTTTATTCCTCAGTCCCTCATCTTTGCTGTAAGTGGAAGTTGACCCTAGAGCTTTGACTAGATTCAGGTTAGACGTTTTGGCAAATGAACTCTGTAGGCATCGCAGTAAGCTTCACGTCGCCTCACAGCCGGGTACTCGACAGTGTGTGGATGACCGAGTATTAGTGATGCCAGGATCGTTCAGGAAGTGCAGGTTGTGGCAGCCTGATACCTACCTGCCTTGTCAGGTTCCCCATCAGCCTTTCATCTAACGGTTTCATGCATTGCCGATCCTCACCTGATCCAGCATTTCCTTAGAAGCGGTAAAAGGGTGGCTTTTCCACCATCCTCCACATTTATTGGCTGAAATTCTTCTGTACAGTTTGCTTTCCTTCATCATCTAGAGTTCTTTGGTTACCCTCAAATATAATCAAAGGAAAAGCAAAATAAATGCTTAATTCTTTCTTTTAGTTGCAAGTTATCAGAGCAAGAAGTTGGTGCCCAATCAGGAGTTTTACTGACACACCTGTACCCTTCTCTGTTTGTGTTTTTCTTACGATAGATCTAACCCATGTTTTTAATTCACTGAATTAAATTCTCACATGCTTTGTGCTTATCAGTGGAAGAGACAAAAGGTCTAAAAATTAGAATGCTACCCGAAAGCATCCAATGAGTTTACACACACATATGTGTTGTGTATAAATTTAAAGCCTTACCTGTCTGTCACAGCTCTGCTCAGATGCCACACCCTCCAGCGCTTCTCCATCCTTGGGAGGCGCTCCACCTTCCCAAGATTTGAACACTTGGCCCATCCTGCCTTTCCTACTGGAACTCAGATGCAGCTCTTTTCCCCTCTTTGAACTCCCGCCCCCACCTCCACGGTAACCAGCAGGGTGCCTTGTATACAGTAGGTGCTCAATTTCTGATGGCTGAACCTCAGCAAATTAAAATGCAACATCCTAAAAACTATTTCAGACCTTGGGATTTAGGTGATAGCCAGAGAGTCTGAGTTGATGAAAGAAAATAAAGTCTGAATCTCACCTGATCTAATCAGCCCATGTGGCCTTATTAGGTAATCTGAGGATCCCAAGCAGGTATTTTCCAGGAGAGGAACAGGAGGCTGCCCACGTGTACTGAGTGCCGACAGCATGCCCGGGATCTCCATATGCTGATGGGTTTACTTCATATGGTAGCCCAGCCACGTAGGTGTTTCACAGGTGAGAACACTGCCCTGTGATTGTAAGAGACAGAGCCAGTTCTTGTGTCACAGCTTCCCGACCTCCTGATCTGCTCCTCCCACTGTGCCAGCCCAGCCTTTGGTTTGGTAAATTAAAAAATACCTCGTTGACAACACATTTCTTGAACTGTCTGTAGTCTGTTTGGGAAGAAATACTGGTTCTCCATTTCTAGCCTGGGAACCTTGAGGGAGACAGTGAACACAGCAGAAGTGGGGAGCACCTTCCTTACAGCCTGTGTCACATCTATCAGCCACGTGATGTTATGGAAGACTTAGTGTGGCATTTTCCTCAGCCTCGCACACAGCTCAACTTGATATAGTTAAAGAATTAGAACGTTTTAGTGACGCCTAATCAAAAGTAAACGGGTGGGCTTCCCTGGTGGCACAGTGGTTAAGAATCTGCCTACCAGTGCAGGGGACACGGGTTCAAGCCCTGGTCCGGGAAGATCCCACATGCCGTGGAGCAACTAAGCCCCTGCGCCACAACTACCGAGCCTGCGCTCTAGAGCCCACGAGCCACAACTACTGAGCCCACGCACCTAGAGCCCGTGCTCTGCAACAAGAGAAACGAAGACCCAATGCAGCCAAAAATAAGAAGTAAATAAATTTATATAAAAAAAAAAGTAAACGGGTAAAGCTGTAAAGGAATTTCAAGTGATGGGACAGCAGAGAGGACTGGAAATCTTAGCGAAGTTATTAAAACTGTCCTGTCTCTTTTTGACTGTCTAGAACCTGTCACTTTATGTTGTAAAGCACTCTTAGGTGGGGTGTGTATTTGTACGTGTCAGGGAGAGGACATGGGTTTCCCTGAGAGAGAGCGCTGCTTGTTGGCTGGTCCTTTATAAACCCATAGCCCAACCTTGAGTTTCTGGTGGCAGAAGTACAAGAAATCTAACTAATGAGAACGTCCTCTATAGCACAGGGAAGGAACTCTTCTCGGCGCTCTGTGGTGACCTAAATGGGAAGGAAATCTAAAAAAGAGGGGATGTATGTATACATATAACTGATTCACTTTGCTGGACAGCAGGAACTAACACAACATTGTAAAGCAACTATTCTCCAATAAAAATTAATTTTAAAAATAAATAAATAAAAGAAAAAGGGGGAGAAATCCCTGCTATTCATCCATTTTCTGTGGAACTTTCAGTCTTGAAGATCCTCAAACCCTTCCCAGCCACTCCCACCGGGTGCTGGTCCTTGACTCTGTGTGCCAGTCGGCCTCATGGGCAGTGATGCCTTCTTGGGCAGAGTATCACTGTGAAGCCACTTCTATTCTTTTTTTTAAAAATGCTACAAAGAGCTCAGACGCAGTCATTTTCAAGGCCTCATGACCATCACTTACTCTTTACTCTCCGGGTGACTGAGATGGAGCCGGGCTCTGGCCTTCTTCCCCGCAGGCCTCCACCGTTGGGCTTTCCATCCGAGCTCACCCCCTTCTTTAACCCCCGGGCAGCCTCTCCTTTTCTACTGGCTATTTATTTCCTTTCGTCT
Organism: Aethalodelphis obliquidens; assembly: GCF_003676395.1. Classification (NCBI taxonomy): domain Eukaryota; kingdom Metazoa; phylum Chordata; class Mammalia; order Artiodactyla; family Delphinidae; genus Aethalodelphis; species Aethalodelphis obliquidens. Next base: position 12,737,411 of record NW_020837974.1, read on the forward strand.
CTTAAAAGTATCCTTAGTTTAAAAAACAAACAATGACAAAGAACAGCAAAAATACAAACAAATACAAACAACAGCTCTATCCTTGCTGCTGCTTTAGCACCTTAAAACAAACCGCTTTTTTTTTTAATTAATTAATTTATTTATTTTTGGCTGCGTTGGGTCTTCGTTGCTGCACGCGGGCTTTCTCTAGCTGGGGCGAGCGGGGCTACTCTTCATTGCGGTGCGCGGGCTTCTCATTGTGGTGGCTTCTCTTGTTGCGGAGCACGGGCTCTAGGCACAGGGGCTTCAGTAGTTGTGACTCGCAGGCTGTAGAATGCAGGCTCGGTAGTTGTGGCGCACAGGCTTAGTTGCTCTGTGGCGTGTGGGATCTTCCCGGACCAGGGATGGAACCGTGTCCCCTGCCTTGGCAGGCAGATTCTTAACCACTGTGCCACCAGGGAAGTCCCAACAAACCCTTTTTGATATCTTTCTCTTATCCCCTCTTCTTGTAAAACACCTTGCATTTGCATATCTTTTGAGTGATAATTAAGGTGAGCCGGTAACTTACTGTCCAGACCAGGACACATTTGAAAGAGAAACAGGCTACTATTAATAATGACTTTGGGACAACAGGCCTGACCCTGGACTGTCCATGCAAACCAGGATTTATGACAATCCAAGTTCTTTCATAGTTTGTGATAGTACCCTCGTGTACTTGTGGTGGTAGCTAACATTTATTGAGGACTCACTAGGAGCCAGGCTTTGTTCTAATCACTTTACGTGGATTAACTCATGGAATCCTCACCGCCCTCTTTCGAGGTAGCTAGTGTTGTTCACACCATTTTGACTCTGGGGAAACTGAGGCACAGAGAGGCTGAGTGAGCCACCCCGGGTCACACATCCAGCTTTATCCTCACTCCCAACTATGTCATCCCCCAGCGTCAGGCCATCCTATGTCCTCTGAGGTGTTAGCATAGTTTTCCAAGTGTCTGTCAATTAAAAGGAATGTATGGTGTAAACAGAAGTATTGCCTTCTGAGTATTTGTTTAGGGTTGCATAGCTATAAAAGGCTTCTAAACAGGTGAGAAATACTTAATCCTCTTCTCACATAGTAAGTGGGGCCTCCATTAGAGCAAGTAGGGATTTACCCTATCAGTGCTATTCTCTAAAACACATATTTTAGAAACAAACAAAAGGAAAAGCCAGTTACACCCCACAAAAGTGAAATTCTGGTTTTTTCCTGCTGGCTTTTTTTTAACCTCGCTATTTTCTCATCCCTGGAGGTATTGTAATTTAGGATGGTGCTACCTGAGGACGGGACTTAGCTCGGGGACCAGATATTAAGCTGTGAAGTTCTTGATCTGAGCTAGGAAGTCAGAATTTTATCACATAAAAAAGCTCAGTCTCTCCCATCTCTAGCCTCACGTCCCATTTCCCCTTTTCCTCTTGCCTTTGCTGCTTTCCTCCCCCTGTTTAAAAAGCAGTCGGAAAGCCTTTCCTGCCAAAATCTGAATCATGACTCCATGGAGTTGATTATAGGCAGATCCAAGGTTCAACACGAAGTTTTTCTTTTTTATGCCACCAGGTTGACGGGGATTTATTGAAACCTAAACTCATTTTGTTTACACGAATATTCACAAGACTCAAGAGTGTCAGGAGGCGGGAAGTGCTTCTGCTACCTCAGGGAATACCGTCAGGGTGTGAGTATCAGTTGTGCAGGCTGGTCTCAAAGTCGCGAGTCACCAGGTCAGTCTGTTGGGATCCTGCAGGGGAGGGCGAGGTAGCTGTTAGGCGCAGACAGCTGCTTTCTACCCTTCTCCCCTGCAGGCAGGGTCTTCCCGGCATGTTTCTGCAGGGGGTTGTGGAGAGGAAAGTATTTGCTAGGATCTCTTTGTTGTCTTTTTTGTTTTGTTTTTAATTTTTTGGCACTGCTCAGCATGTGGGATCTTAGTTCCCCAACCAGGGATCAAACCCGCACCCCCTGCAGTGGAAGCGCAGTCTTAACCACTGGACCGCCAGGGAAGTCCCTGTCCATGTTTTTTTAACACATACACACCCACACCCATGCCCCTTCTCTCAGCCCTGGCTCCCTCTGGAAAGGTACTGTTCTTATCCTCACTGCCAGACTCTTCCACAGAGAATCCCTTCTCTCTCCCTATTTCTCACCAGCCCAAATCTGTTAACCATCTTAGAATTGCTGTAGGGCTTTTGGTAGCTGAGGAATTCCTTTTAAAGTCATTTCCAACCCAGCACCTTTAGGTAACACAGCTCATAGCTCTACTTTGCTGAGAAAAGCGTGCTGTGAAGAGCTTTCCGACTCTATAGGGAGATCAGTTCCCACTCGCATTTCTCCGGATAGAAGAGATGATCTCTGTCCTGACAATGTGAAGCAACAGTTCGTGCCCCGTAAAATGAGAGTCTTTAACAAGAGAGACCAGCAGAGTATTTTTGAGGTAACATGAAAGTACAAGGGACCTCTCAAACCTCATTACATCTGTAAATCTGGGCAATTTCAGTTGAAAACTAAAACCTCTTAGAACTTTCAGTATCATGGAATTTTGAAACATGGACTTATCTAAGAATAACAATGATAGTACCATTTGCTAAGTCCCAAGAATATGCCACCTGGCATACTGATAGGCCCTTAATATGCCTTCTAATAGGTACAAGGGCCCCACAAGACTGGCGTCATCACCACTTTGCAGGGGCTCAGAGCGATGACCTGCCAAAGGCTACTGTGACTGACATGTGTTGGAGCAGAAATTTCACTCATGTACCCACGCATACACTGATCAGATACCTGAGTGCGTCCTTGTGCCAGGCGTTGTGCTGGGACAGTGGACACTGAGACGGACACGGGTTTCCTGTCGGCAGCTTGTCGTCTTGTGGGGCACGGTCAGATATCGACTCCAAGGCTGTTGAACCACGACCTGTTTTCTCATTTAAAATTTTTCTTTTTCTTTCTTTTTTTTTTTTTTGCGGTACGCGGGCCTCTCACTATCGTGGCCTCTCCCGCTGCGGAGCACAGGCTCCGGACGCGCAGGCTCAGCGGCCATGGCTCACGGGCCCAGCCACTCCGCGGCATGTGGGATCTTCCTGGACCGGGGCACGAACCCGTGTCCCCTGCATCGGCAGGTGGACTCTCAACCACTGCGCCACCAGGGAAGCCCTCAAATTTTTTATGTTGTAAAATTGCAAACCTATAGCAATTTTGAAATAATACAGTGAATACCCATATACTCTTCATGTAGGTCAATTCTTTAACATGGATTCTTTAACATTTAAAGACATCAATTCTTTAACATTTTGCCACATTTGCTTTCTTTTTTATTTTTTTTTGCTAAATCATTTCAAAGTAAAAGATATCAGAATAGTTCAGTATTCATCTCCTGCATTTTTCTACATAATGCCAATACCATTATCACACCTAAGAAAGTTAACTGTGATTCCAAAATTTTGTCTAAAGTTCATATTGAACTTACCTTGATTGCCTCCAGAGTGTGTGTGTGTGTGTGTGTGTGTGTGTGTGTGTATGAAATAGTAGGCTTTTTTTTTCTTTTGGATCCAAGATCCAATCAGGGTCCCACATTTGGTTGATTTGTCTCTTCAGCCTCTTGAAATCGAATGTAGAACTCCATCCCTCATCCTACCCCCTACACACACCCTTTAAAATTTTTTTAATGACATTGACTTTTTGAAGAGCCCAGCCTGGTTGTCTTATAGGGTAAACTACATTATGCATTTCCTCATAGTGGCATTTAACTTGTTACCCAATAACTTTTTAATTATTAAAAGAAAATCCCATTTTCTGTCTGCTTTTACACCACTTTAACTGATGAGTCCTGTTAGCCATTTCTCTTGGGTATTTGGAAGTAGCTGTTTTGCATGTGCAGAATAAGTGTAGGAAGAGACAAGGGCCTTGGCATTTGTGTGTGGCATGTTCGTTGTATTTTGCACACTATAAATAATTACAATTTAAACAGATGAGCTTTTGGAACTCTAGCTTCCACTGGAATTTAAGGATTCTCCTCCCCACCCCCTAAATTTGCAGAGATTAGTTTGTAGTTGCCAACAGCCATGGAACTGGCAGGATGCTTAAGGCGTAATCTTTTCATTAAAAAGAGGATTTAACTAATTAGGTTTGACTCTCAAGCTGACACGTTAATGATAAGGGAAGTGGGGCTCAGGAACCCTTATGGTGGGAGTGAGTGTCCATTAAATGTAAATTATTATGATCCCTACTGAAACATTATTCTTTACATTGATTTTTTTAAATTTTTTGTGTATAGCGCCTTAATAAACCAGAAAACCATATACCTTGCAAATTCTTAAAAGATCTGTAGGGCTTCCCTGGTGGTGCAGTGGTTGAGAGTCCGATGCAGGGCACATGGGTTCGTGCCCCGGTCCGGGAAGATCCCACATGCCGCAGAGCGGCTGGGCCCGTGCGCCATGGCCGCTGAGCCTGCGCGTCCGGAGCCTGTGCTCCACAACGGGAGAGGCCACAACAGTGAGAGGCCCGCGTACCGCGAAAAAAAAAAAGATCTGTAAAATGTTCATGTATTTTAGATACAAACTATTGTGGATTTTAGGAAGACTTAGTGGGTCAGATCCTTAAATATTGTCTTATTTTTATTTTTGAAGACCTAGTGGGCATGGACGTGTTTTATGTAACTTAGCTTTTATAAACTAACTTTGCATTTCAGTTTATTATTTAAATTTAATCTGTTTTAAAATAAATCTGACTGTTGATTAAAACCAGTGATTTGGTTACATATCAGAATTAGAAGTAAGATGTCCCTGAATGTGGAGTTGGGGCTAGGAGTTGAGAACGTCAGATTTCTTGAATCACCTGCAATGGGTGTACGTACTTACTTATGGATCGATTGATTGATTGATTGATTGACTGATTGATTGTGCTTTCTTTATAAGGCACTTCCCCCTAATCTACCCTTAGTCATGTTAACAAGATGTGCCTTTTGGAACTCCTGTCTGAAGTTCATATACATGCCCCTCCAGGTCGAATGTTGAAAAGAACATTTCAGCACCTTTGGGTTCTCAGTTCTATACTTAAACTAGGAAACATCAAGTACACCCCCAAAGACCTTGAAGATGGGAGAGTTTACTGACCCAGTTGTAGACCTTCAGGGGCACTTGGAGGCTTAGAGAGGCCAAGGAAACTGCCCAGGGCCAGGGTGCTGGTGAATGGCAGAAGGACCCCAGAGCCACTCTGTTGAAGGATCTCTCCCCTGGAGTCTGACACACTGCAGGCATTTGAGCGGATGCTGTGTAGATTCCCTGCACAAAGTACTTTGTGGGGGTTAAAGGAAATATATCATTGTGATCATTTTTCCCTGACAGAAAACGGTGTTAATTTACCTTTCTGAGCTGTAGAGAAAAATACTCACGTAGCCCCAAGTTTTATTTGCATCTTTAATAAAGGAAGCTTCGCTTGTACATTTGAGTTTCATTTTACAGGTGATTGGCTGCATGTAAAATTGATGTGTTAGGAGGCATAACCTAGAACATAAAATTCAAAAATAAAGATCAGGTATCCCTGAAACTAATATTTTCTTCATAGGCCTTCTAAGTATATACCCAGACAACTTTTAAAAAGGGAAAGGGACCTGTGATTTTGGAGGGAAACATACCTTTGGGTGTTTTCCGTTGTTTTCCTATGTCCTTAACAGTGATTTGATTCCATAGTTGCTTTATACCCGGTGGGTATAGAAAGCCGATATCAAAACTGGATTCTTTGTGTTTAGTAAACTTAACAAAAAGCAAGGTATCGTGAGAAGTAAAACATCTCTCTGCTTTTGGAAGGAAAAGTTTCATTTCCATCCCGAAATTCTTTACTTGTTGGATTCTGAAGTGGTGACCTACTGCAAAAACTGGATTCGTAGGATTTAACCTGGATGGGTCATTTCCAACAGCTCCATGCATTAAACAATTCACTGCCTCCATTACAGGATACACCGCTGACTTATTACTAATTTTTTGGAGGGTAGGGGGGTGAGAAATATGACCACGTTAAACTGCTATAGTGATAGCAAGACACATCAGTATTTTCAGAAACATTAAAGTGCGGTGGAGGGCGTGATGGGGAGAATTACGTCTTAGAAATGAAGAAATATGGTACATATATGTAGCCATATTATATCACATTGTATAATTTGTCTACCCAAACTGTGATTTATGGATCTTTGGAGAAAGAGAGCAAGGACATTGGGCCTTTTAGTAAGACAGAGAAATGACTTTCCCTCCAAGACTTAGACCACATTAAATTGGACTTGGAAAGTGGTCTACCCTTTTCCTCTATTGTAAATCTTCTTGGGAGTGAGTGCCCAGGCTGACCATGAGCGGAGGTCTGTTGTCAGCACCTTGAAAGCCTATGTGAAGTGTCATCAGCTTGGAACATTCCATTGGCAATGACTATCACACCCCATTTTAAAAGCTTGCCTTGGGTAGAATGGAAATTACAGTGGCAGACCCTTAATCCTTTTTAATAAGGGCAACCGTTTTAAGAGAATTATGTTGTAAAAATGAATAGGATTTGGGAGCAGTTCCGTATTCCCCGTGTTCTATTGTGGACTGTCCACACCAAATGCATTTTTCTTCTGCCAACTGCCTGAGGATTTTCCATTTAGCAAACTTACATGATGAATGATAAAGCAGTGACATTCCCTGATGAGTCCTAACTCTGTTGCTGGTAGGGATTGATGTCTTTGATTTAAAATTTTTGAGATTTCAGTCAAGACTTGAGGTGTTAAGGTTAAGATTCTTCTGTGTGTTTGGTACCAGTTGGTACAGGTAGAGAATTTGAAAGCTCAGAAGTAGCCTCATTGCCCCATTAGAGATACAGAGGCAAATTTAATAAACATATATCGTGCTGTTCTTTTTTTTTTTTTTCTTTTTTTTTTTTGCGGTATGCGGGCCTCTCACTGCTGCGGCCTCTCCCGTTGCGGAGCACAGGCTCGGGACGCGCAGGCTCAGCGGCCATGGCTCACGGGCCCAGCCGCTCCGCGGCATGTGGGATCTTCCCGGACCGGGGCACGAACCCGCGTCCCCCGCATCGGCAGGTGGACTCTCAACCACTGCGCCACCAGGAAAGCCCAATCGTGCTGTTCTTAATTGGAGTCAACTTTACATAAAGCATCTGGGAGAAAGAAGGAATACGGCCAGGTTGTCTTTAGTAGGAGTCAAGATTTGTAGTTCAGTTGTAGGGTGTGAATTTGGGAAATTGTTCACATTTTAAGAAAAGAGTAGAAAGATAATGGAAGCTGGAAGATTTTACACAGAGACAATTGTGTCTGTTAGAAACCTTTATTTCTTTTCTCATAAGAGGAAGATTCCAAGGAATATTTTGGTATCTATGGCACATATATTTGAATGAAAAATGGCATTTCTATAAAAAAATAATTACATCATCGATGCATTTCTCATTACTGGAATTAGTGAATCGCCATATGGAAATACACTGAGTGTTTGAACACTCGTCACATACATAGTCAGGTTTTCAGTATGTTGGCATTTCCAATCAAAATGGCATCTGATGTTGGCCCTTTTAAATTTATGTGGCTTAAAATACCAACAGTAGGAAGAAAATAAACAGAGACAAAAACACAAACTCATTGAACAAAAATACCATGGTACAAATGGAACCTTCTGGAACACTCTATCCCAGGAATTTTGAGAAGATAAAATCTTAAGTGTTAAGGAATCCAGAGGCCCTGCCCTGTCCAGCTTATTGCTGTTGGAAGGCCGCAAGACCCTTTAATCCCCCAGCTTAAAGGATCATATTGTCAAATCAGAGAGGCTCAAACACAATAGCATCTTCTGGAACCCGAGTGACCTGTATTGAGAGTGGATCTTGTGCTTTTGTTCTTTTGAGAAGCAGGTGTGAAGGATAACACGTTGGATTATCTTATTGTAAAGCATCTAAAAAGCCAATCCCCCCTCCCTCATTCCCTTTCGGCTCAGCTTTTTTCGTTTCTGATCAAGCAAATTCTAAGGGCAGGTGCTTAGGAAGCATTACTAGACTTTGGTTTTCAGTTCTTAGGGCCAGCTTTCTGTCCTCCCCTTCCGCATCAATTAGAGCTAATGAATGTGTAGAATTCGTGAAGGTAACTATTGACGTTGTTGCCCAGGTGACTGATCTGTGCAGTGTCTACGGGGAGAAAGATTATTTCCACCCTACCTTGTGGGAATACCGAAGTAGTTTCCCAGTTCTGAACAGATGAGACAGTTCCCTCCAGGCCAGCACGCAGCCACCTGCCCATTTATACCAAGGCAACAGTAATTCTACCCACGTGTGTATCAGAGTTTCTTGTCATAGCAAGCAAAAGTGGCCACAGCCATGGATGTTACAGCCCCCCCAGCCTGCTTATCACAGGATGTCTGTAAAACTTAAGTTTCAGAGATTAACAGTTTGTGTCTCAAGACAAAAGAATTTTTTTAAATCATCTAACTTATCCTAGGGTACATGCCTTGGTTCTGTAAGACCTTAGCATTAAATATCAGACCTGACCTAACAAGTTAGCATCCTGCGCCGGGGATGTGCTTGATTCATAAGGCTGCCATGTCAGCGACAGCGTGAAATTGAAGCAAGGCGCAGCCCTCGGCTTTATAGTGGTTAGTAACAGGAGTATCTGGAATGATTCTGCCACCAGTTTACACAATTTAAACTGTAAAATGAATCTGTCATTTTGTGAACTGTAACTCAAGACAGACAGACTCTTAAAAGCAATCACTGATTTCTTCCAGGTAAAAGAAGATAGTCATTAAAAAAAAAAATCTTCAAGAAAAGAAAATTATCAAAACTATCTACTGGGACTAATAAAGGAAAAATGTGAAAGGTTTTATTTGTCTACTTGTTTCCTTTCCCTGTGGAAAACCCTTAAACTAGGATAAAGGTTCCGTGAAGGCAGCTTGGTGGAGCGGGGCCGGGATTGACAGGGGAATGAGAACAGGTTTGGCCTATTCTAGTTTGCTCTTGATTTAATCTTTAAGACAATTCATCTTTAAAGTGAGATTAGCTGATGTAGTTGTTTCTAACTAGAAATTTTCATGATTTTCTTCTTAACAAATTCAGAAGTAGATGACAGAAATTTTATATGAATAGGTCTTTTTAGGCACAATCTTTTAAAAGACTGGTTATCAGAATCTGGTCTGTATGAAAATTAAAACAAAATACGCTGAGTTTTTAAAGACTTTCCCCTCGCATTTTGAAGACACTCTCTTTTCCCCATTTGCTTTCTTAAATCATCTCACATATAGAAACAAATAAAAATTTTTCTTTCTGATGCCGTCCTGATATTTGGACCTTAATTGCTATGTCTGAGATTTTCAAAAGCAGTTAATTTTTTAAAATGCTTTATGCCGGCCAAAGTTATAAGGGAAACTTAAATTTATCCTTATTTTAAAGTGCAGGATTATCATGTGTTTGGGAGTGCTGCACCATCTTGCTGAAAAACTAGATGGAAAAGACCATTCTGAGCATCTCAGAGGATTAGGTTAGTTCATCCGGCTGAGACTTGTCAATTTCAAAGCCCATCTAGAAGCAGCTCTCGGCAAGTCGCAAATCGCGCCTCTGACGATTTTCCCAATCAGTAATTTTACCAGAGAAGAGAAATTCGCATTTTACATGTAGTATGTGGCCCACATAAGGAGTGGCAAGATATTTTACTTTCTTAACTGATTTATTAACTTTCTCCCTCCACAGACTGTTTCCTCAACAGTGCTCCCCGATTAAAGAAATTTCTCCCCCAGGTGTTCCTTGAACTGCCCCTTTTCCCAAGAGGCATGAAAGAGAAACCCAAGTATAACCTCAGGGCTGGCTAAGGCAGCTGGGAAGAGCCACTTCTGTTCTTTGTGAACTAATAAGGCTTGCTCTGCACTGGAGAACAGGGATTTTACGAAACAGGGTGAAAATGATGGCTACTCCTGCCACCTCTGTCTCCTCTCTGCCTCCCAGAGCTTTGACAGACCTCCGAGGTGGGCGTGGAGATGCTGTGCAGATGGTATGAGTGCCGTCGATAGTTAAGGTACCCCAGCACCTTCCTCCTCTGCCCCTCCGTCTCTCCACTCCCTGGTCCCTTCCTGTTCAGGAGCCCAGCACCCAAAGGCCCTATTACCGTCCTCATTTCTCCTTCCATGGACCTTCTCCTTTCCATACCTCAAGGAAAGTCCCATGGTGCCCAGTTCCTGTTGCCTGCCTAAAATCCCCTGGGGGGCTTCCATGCTCTGTTATTAGAGAACTTAGCATTAAACTATGGTTTTTGTTTTAACCAAACTTCCCGACAATTTGTGAGATCCTTCGGGCCAGGGCTCAGGTCTTAACTTCTCAGTGAAGCCCCAGTTTCAGGCCCTGAAATGTGGCAGGCAGCCAGCAGTTACTGAGTTGTCCAATGACTATGTCTGTGCTATGGATACTGAAGCCGGGGACATTACTTATTCTGTTTCTGAGACCCCAAAGACTTCAGAAATGTGTAGAAGCCAGGCCTCAGAGGCCCTCCTCCTTCAGAGGTTAAGATAAGAAGTTGAAAAGCCGTTGTAATGGGATGAACGATGTAAGACCACTGCCAGGAACTCTTACTTATCCCTTACTGTAGCGCATATGACTCTGTCTGCCCATTATTAAACAATAAGTGGTAATAGGACCACCGATTTTTTTATTGAGATAGAATTCACATACCATAAAATTCACTCTTTTAAGGTGAACAATTCAGTGGTTTTTAGTATATTCACAAAGTTAGGCAACTATCACCACAATCAATTTTAGAACGTTTTCATTAGAAAATGAAATCCGCACACCTTAGCTATTACCTCTCAGTCCTCCCGTGCCCCTCAGTCCTAGGCGACCACTAGTCTACTTTTTGCCTCTGTAGATTTCTCTGTTCTGGCCTTTATGTGATACATAGTTTGTGGTCTTTTATGACTGGTTTCTTAGCATAATGTTTTCAAGGTTCATCCATATTGTAGCGTGTATCAGTATTTTTTTTTTACTGACAAATAATATTCCGTTGTATAGTTATGCCACATTTTGTTATTGATTCATCAGTTGATGAACGTTTGTTTCTGTTTTTTTGGCTGTTATGAATAGCGCTGCTATGAACATTTATGCACAAGTTTTTGTGCAGACGTAAGTTTTCATTTCTCTCAGATATGTACCTAAGAAAGGGATTGCTGGGTCGTATGGTAACTCTATGTTTAGCCTTCTGAGGAACTGCCAGTTTTCCAAGGCCACTGCACCATTTTTCAGTCTCACCAACAGTCAGTTTCTCCACATTCTTGTCAGTATTTGTAATTGTTTGTCTTTCTGATTAAAGCCATTCTGAGGGTATGCAGTGGTATCTCATTGTGGTTTTGACCACCATTTCCCTGATGGCTAATGAGGTTGAGCATATTTTCATGTGCTTATTGGCCATTTATATATCTTCTTTGGAGAAAATTTGATTAAATCCTTTGCCCATTTTTAATTGGCTTATTTGCCTTTTTATTATTGAGTTGTAATAGTTCCTTATATATTCTGGATCCTAAGCCTTTATCTTACATACGATTTGCAAATATTTTCTCCCATTCTGTGGGTTGTCTTTTCACTGTCTTGATAATGTCTTTTGAAGTACTTTTTGTTTTGTTTTGTTTTCAGCAAAACTAACTGAATACTGGTTACTCAATTTATTCTACCTTATAGTGATTATTTATTCCAACTATCAGGAAGGCATTCTACTACGTTTCTCCTTCTCCTCTACCTCCTCCTTCCTCTCCTTTTTTATTTTTTTTTTTAACTTTTTATTAGGAAATCTCAGTCAGAACGGTTGCAAGAATAAGAATAGCACAGAACGTATGTACCCTTTATCCAGATGCATCTCTTAATTCTTGCTCCATTTGATTTTTCATTTCTGTTTCTCTCTTTGTAAGTTAATATGCATGTATGTATGTATACACACACACAAACAGAAAATTTTATTCTGAACCAGTTGAGGGTAAACTACATAAATCATGGCCCTTTAATGCTGCCCTGAGTATTTCCTAAGAATAGGGATAGTCTCCTGCATAACCACAGTACATTTACCATCTCCAGTAAATTTAACACTCGTGATACTTGTGTCTCATTGATTCTCCATAATTGTGTCATTGGACACAATGTTCTTTACAGCGCTTTCTTCCCCTCCAGTATAGGGTCTAGTCTAAATCAGGTGTTGCACCTGAGTAAGGAGATTAACGTCTGTAAGTGTGTTTCCTGAACACACGTGTGTACTGCTAGTACTGTACTTTTGGCTCCCTGCACTTTGTGCATCAGAATTTGTGTCTGAACTCATCTGCCCCACCTGTCCCTCAGGACTCCTCACATATAGCAGGGCTTCCATTTCCTGAGCACTTACCCAGAAAAAGAGGGAAGGAGGAGGCTGGGATGGACCAGACTGCCCTTTGAGTGAGAGGCAGACTCTGGGTTGACCTCCAGACAGCATGGACGTTTAACCAGGTCCGTCTCTTCCCAGCAGTGCTCTTTACCCAGACCCCATCATCCCACTGTGGGCATCTCCTTCCGAAAGGTCTGCTCTCTCTTGACAGGAACAGTGAGGGCTGGGGGGTCAGCTTAAATTCTCTTTATCCAGTGAACTTTGACTGTTCCTGCCTGCCTCTCCTTTAACCCGCTTAGTCTTTTTCCTGACAAGGAGGCCCAGGCAGGCCTTCCATGCCCCCTTGTCATATTGTACAGCTCCGGCTTCCAAGCTCTCCGAATTCTAGCAATTCTGTTTTAGGATGCTACAGGAAGAGCAAGCACTATTTTCGAAAACAGGTGCAAAAACCATTCAAAGTAAAGTAGTAATCATATCAGAGTATGTTATGTGTTACAGTTTCCAAGTGCTTTCTTGTTTCTTTATGTGGTCATTCAACTGAGGTACAGTTATCTTGTGCTCATCACAAGCACTGAGGTAGGCATGGCTCGTGCGATCTCCCTTCTGTCCCCGAGGAAACTGCCGCAGGAGGCAGACCTCACACCTGGCTCCTCCGATTTCCCATCTTACGCCATTTCCATGGGGCTGCACATCCTAATCACTTTGTTAATTAGAACTCAGTATTGCGGGTTTGGTAGAGATTGGTCTATGCACCATTCAAGAATAATAAACATTTACACCCTAGATTTTGAATGATCTGAGACAGCAGAGAAGTATATAAAAAGATTAGCCCCCTGAACGTTTAATTCTGCAGTGGAAGGGCTTTGGGGAAACCTCTGTCAGCAGAAGTAGCAGCAGCTTAAGGGAATCCTAGATGGGTGTTTCCCAGGACTCTTGGAGACTAAGAGCTCGTGGTGTTTAATAATCACAGTTTACATCATTCCAAGTCAGGGAATGTTTCTGTTGCATAAATAGAACATTCTACAGAACTAAGAAAACCTGACTGTCACAGGACAAGTGCTGTACAAGATGGAATGTGTCAACTGTTGAGATGATTTTCCCCTAGTAATTTTGTATGAAAGTTTTCAAACCTACAGAAAAGTCGAGAGCGTGGGGTGGTGAACACCTACATTCCTCTCCACTCCCAGCCTCACCAACACACACGTTCCCCCGAAATCTAGATTCTGCCATTGTTAACATCTTCCTAGATCAGCTTTACCACGTATATCCAGGCAATGTGGGGTGCACTTTGTTAATATAGTCATTAAACATATTTTGTATTTTGTATGGAAAAGGGCCTGCAGTCTCTTTTGGCTAAGATACCTTTTAGTTCTCAGAATCCTTTTAAACTTCAAGAACATAGGGTCAAGCTGACAGCAAAGACCTTGATTCCCGTGCTCATGTCACTTGAAAGCCCACTGCGTGTGCCGGGCTTCCCGTTACGCTCACGCATTCAGATCTGTGACAACCCTGGAAAGTGTCAGTATGGAAATATAAACATCCAAATGCCCCTTCTGCACCCCCCCTTTTTTTTTACATCTTTATTGGAGTATAACTGCTTTACAATGGTGTGTTAATTTCTGCTTTATAACAGAGTGAATCAGCCATACATATACATATATCCCCATATCTCCCCCCTCTTGCTTCTCCCTCCCACCCTCCCTATCCCACCCCTCTAGGTGGTCACAAAGCACCGAGCTGACTAGCTATCTATTTTACATTTGGTAGTGTATATATGTCCATGCCACTCTCTCACTTTGTCCCAGCTTACCCTTCCCCCTCCCCGTATCCTCCATTTTCTACGTCTGCGTCTTTATTCCTGTCCTGCCCCTAGGTTCTTCGTGACTTTTTTTTTTTTTTTTTAGATTCCATATACATGTGTTAGCATATGGTATTTGTTTTTCTCTTTCTGACTTACTTCACCCTGTATGACAGACTCTAGGTCCATCCACCTCACTACAAATAACTCAATTTCGTTTCTTTTTATGGCTGAGTAATATTCCATTGTATATATGTGCCACATCTTCTTTATCCATTCATCTGTCGATGGACACTTAGGTTGCTTCCATGTCCTGGCTATTGTAAATAGAGCTGCAATGAACATTGTGGTACATGACTCTTTTTGAATTATGGTTTTCTCAGGGTATATGCCCAGTAGTGGGATTGCTGGGTTGTATGCTAGTTCTATTTTTAATTTTTTAAGGAACCTCCATACTGTTCTCCATAGTGGTAGTATCAATTTAAATTCCCACCAACAGTGCAAGAGAGTTCCCTTCTCTCCACAACCTCTCCAGCATTTATTGTTTGTGGATTTTTTGAGGATGGCCATTCTGACTGGTGTGAGGTGATACCTCATCGTAGTTTGTTTTTTTTGTTTTTTTGTGTGTTTTTTTGCGGCACGCGGGCCTCTCACTGTTGTGGCCTCTCCCGTTGCGGAGCACAGGCTCCAGACGCGCAGGCTCAGCGACCATGGCTCACGGGCCCAGCTGCTCTGCGGCATGTGGGATCTTCCCGGACCGGGGCACGAACCCGTGTCCCCTGCATCAGCAGGCGGACTCTCAACCACTGCGCCACCAGAGAAGCCCCTCATGGTAGTTTTGATTTGTATTTCTCTAATGATTAGTGATGTTGAGCATCCTTTCATGTGTTTGTTGGCAATCTGTATATCTTCTTTGGAGAAATGTCTGTTTAGGTCTTCTGCCCATTTTTAGATTGCCCACCCCTGCTTTCTAACGTAAAAGAAAACTGTACCAGAATGAGGTTGGGTGTGTGGGGGGGTATTATGTATATTTTGGCGTTGGGTCGGGGTTAGGGGGTGAGCTTGGAAAGGTGTGATGAGTATGGTTGTATGGAAATTTGCCATCTTTTCTACTCACTGGAAATAATGTTTTCCTTGTTGGACCACTCAGTGAATTAAGAGTTTCCAGGAATAGAAAGTAAAGCCATAGAATAACTGTAAAAAGTCCCCAAGTTAATTTTTCAGCCTGTGTATAATATCTCCCTGAGTCATTTTATTGCCTTTCCAAGATTCTTAAACTCTGTTCATCATTATCTCTGCCTCTTTTTAAAAAGGCAATGACTTATTAAAGAGGTTGTTATGAGACATAGAAGAGCTGCTTTAATGCTTCATAATTATCTAAACTTAAATTTAGTGAAGGCCTGTAAAAGGTTAAGGAAGAAGTGTTTGGTATTTTAAGGTAGTAAGGGAGATAATTATAAGCTTTCAACCCAAGGTCAAGATAAGAAGTAAATCTGAAGGAGGGAGAAGGAAGTCTACAGTCCCTCAGGTGGAAAGCACAGCTCGTTCTGAGGGTAAGCGGCCTCTGAGAATAAAGCCCTGCCCCTAAGGAGCACTGAGAGAGATTACCTCTTGAGGCAGGCGCCTGGGAGATGCAGTTGGTTCACTGTTTTTCCTTCGCTTTACTTAGATCTTTCTAAAATCCAGAAACAAACAAAATGAAATTGGCTTTCAAAAGAATGGGGGACATGGCAAATTCAGTTGGTTTGTTCAGAACCTCCCCTCTGTCCTTCCTGTTTGAGAGCAGGAGGGGTGATGAAGGGCAGCAAGAGATGTGCTTCGGGGCCAAGGTTGGGTTTCCAGCCGTGACCTTCCGGGGGGTTGTCCTGTTGGGTTTTTAGGGATGTTACGAGGAACACTTTGGCCTTTGACGTTAGGGCTCTAGTGGAGAGTTTACTTATGAATCAAGTTAATGCCGGATGCATCGACCTGTCTTCATCATGCCCTGTGTCAGGGGATGCGTCTCTATCTTAAACATTATTTTCCCTAGAACTGAAGCACATGTTGGCTTTCCTGTGGTGCTTTTGTGTCTTCCTGAAATCCCCCGCTTGAAAAACAAAGCACATGGGGGGCAGGCAAATAATAAGTCATCAGAATGCCTGTTGAGAAGGGAAAACAAATAGAGCTAAACAGGCCATGTTCCATGCACTTTGAGGATGACCTGTGTGACCCAGGTGGAGAGAACCACAAACCTTTGAGAGATAAGAGACTTAAGAAAGGGAAGTTCCAGAATTAAGAGGCTAAACATTAGTTTATCCAAGTTAATTTGGAAGATTAGATCAGTTACAATCAAAATTCTTCATTTGATTAGCAGTGGGGAGGGGCAAGTGAAATGTGGATTTGAAAAACCTATAAAGAAGGAGGAAGTGACTACTTCTATTTTTATTTATTTATATGTGTGTGTGTGTATGTATGTGTATACCTATAATACTTAGAATATGATATCGTTAAAAGACCATTAAGTTACAATCCGATTATCCAAAAACAAATCCTATTTTCACATGAAAATGTAGTATAGGATAAAAGAGCCTTTATAAATCAAAGCGGAATGGGAAGAAAGATTATTCAACAGATGGTTAGATCTTCGGCTCACACCAGAATCAATTTTAAATGAACTAAAGAGTCAGAACTGCTACTAAAAGAAAAAAGCCAGTAATAAAAATCTATAGATCATATATCTATCATTCGTTTAGGAATAGTCATTATGAAGAATAGATGTTGGAATAAAAGTTAATTATGGTGCCAAATGATAGAAAATATGTATTGAAGGGAAAGACGAAATAGCAGGCATGCTTTATTGTTGATTGTTTTAGCAGTTGCGAACAGGTATTTTTGTGTTCAGTCCTCCAAAATCAGTGGTGCGGTTGGATTATTTGTTTAGAGAAAAGTGTACTTATATATGTTTTAAGTGAAGTTCATCCCTGTTGTTTTAAAATGTCAGGTCAGTGCTTTTTATGTATAGTTGTTAATCCATCCAAATAGAAATGATTTAAGGAAGGATTTATTCTGATTGATGGAGTCATTAGTTGAAAGACCTTGCCCGTGGTGCTGAGAACACCCGGTAGGAAAGGCTGGGCTGTAATGGGAATGAGAAATGTCTAGCTGTTCATTACATTCCTGAAGCCGGCTCATCAGAGTTGTATTTCCTGTTTCATGTACTTGGGGGGAGATTGTCTCCACAAAGTGCATCTGTGACTTAGATCTAGACATAACCTAGATTAGAGTCATAAATGCACCCTTGCTTCCCCAGTGCCTGACCTCCTCACCTCTGCATCCTCCTTGTAAATCACCGGCCTTCACGAGCACCCTCTCAGCAGCTGTATAAACAGAGAGGAGGAGTCTTGTTGCCCGTTGCAGTCTCCCTGTTAGCCAAAAGTTTTACTTTCTCCAATGCTGCATGTTCTAGTAATATCTATAGAGTAAATTCTGCATAGTCCCTAGAATTACAGTGGAATCAGAACTTCATATTTCAGGTCAAAAGGAATTTATTTATTTTTATGAATTTATTTTATTTATTTTATTTTTGGCTGCGTTGGGTCTTCGTTGCTACGAGCGGGCTTTTCTCTGCTTGCGGCGAGCAGGGGCCACTCTTCGTTGCGGTGCGTGGGCTTCTCGTTGTGGTGGCTGCTCTTGTTGCGGAGCACGGGCTCCAGGTGCGCAGGCTCAGAAGTTGTGGCGCACGGGCATAGCTGCTCCGTGGCACGTGAGATCTTCCCAGACCAGGGCTCGAACCCATGTCCCCTGCATTGGCAGATGGACTCTTAACCACTTCGCCACCAGGGAAGCCCAGGAATCTATTTTTGAAGGCCGGTTCCCTCTATTATTTGTAGTATGAGATGGAAGTTGCCCGACCTCTTGTATCCTGTTCTCATTTGTGTGTGATTTTTTTTTTTTTTTTTTGCGGTATGGGGCCTCTCACTGTTGTAGCCTCTCCCGTTGCGGAGCACAGGCTCTGGACGCGCAGGCTCAGCGGCTATGGCTCACGGACCCAGCCGCTCTGTGGCATGTGGGATGCCCAGACCGGGGCACGAACCTGTGTCCCCTGCATCGGCAGGGAGACTCTCAACCACTGCGCCACCAGGGAAGCCCTCATTTGTGTGTGATTTTTGGAGGAAGAGATAGTTGCCAGATTGGGCTGACATGCATTTTTCTTTACTGCTCTGCCATGATATACCTTTTCTTTTATCAAGGAGTGCACGGGATGTTGAAATGACCTAAAATCCAGAGGGAAGGAGTAGCCAGGAGGAGAGGAGAAGCCCACCTCTTTTTCAGAGCCCTCGGGCTTCATAGTTAACCTTGAAGATGGAGAAAGGTCATTGCCCATTTTATCGATATTGTGATTAGCAGTAAAATATTATAATGTAGACAGACTATTACACTGCAGCCAATAAGCAATAAAGAGAAGCATTTTAATATACAAATTAATTAGATTTTAAAATTTAGGCCGTAGGAATGAACAAAGTCCTCTACTGAAGGCTTCTACTGAAGACTTCTTAAAGCAACTTTTGATGAGATGAAAAAAGTCCAGAAACTGAAAACTGAGGTGAAGAGGTGTGGCCAAGCTGTCCTTACACTCCTGAGTGCAGTTAGGAGACTTTGAAACTTTATGGGCCTTTCTGCCAACTTTCCTAGGAACTAGGAAGTGAAGTCTTCCCAGAAGGCCAGGCCCAGAGGGAGGTTAGACATCAAGTTGGAAACGTGCAAACGTCCTGTGGTGCTAGTTCTCTCCTGTACATGAGGAGACAGGGTGGGAGGGAAACAAATGACCATTCTCACTGCTTTTCTTCCTGCTGCTAAAACCTGTAAGTCTACGGCTGTCTTCTCTGATTGGTCAGGGAGACAGGTGTTCCCGCTGGAGCAGATGAACAGGCTCATGGAAGCGCTTAGGTAACCGTAGCACTTTTTTTCTTCTCGGCGCATACTGAGTTGTTGTTTTCTTCCTTAACGTTTTGAGCTTATGACATACATATGTGTTTAAAGTTGTGTGTTGGGCCTAAGCGGCTGGTGGAGTGAGTCGATCTTTTGAAAGTTACCTGCTGCCTGTGAGGTATGTGGCCAGCACATAGAGAGGCAGTGTGAACCCTCTGCAGAGGCCCGGGGTGAAGCTCGGGGGCTGACACTGGCATGTTGAGCTCTTTGCTGCACAGTGCAAGGTTCCAGGCTCAGTCCCTGGGGGAGCGGGGACGGTCCAGGGGGAAGAGGTCGCCTCGTGTGCTAGAGTGGTTATTCCATCACATTTCTCACCACGGGAAAGGGACGACGTCGGAACTTTAATTGTGTGGTTTTTCTAGTCACTTAAGTCCTTAACGGTCTGGAATGTACTTGTTCAAATAGAAGGACACTCATCTGGTGTACAATGTCTTTTCCACATTTTTATGGCACATGGAGTGTGTGGCGTGTTCCAAGCCACTTCTTTGTGGAAGCCACACCTGCTGGGAAAGTTTGAATCTGCTCTCTGTCACTCTGGTGATCTTTCCTGTTCTGCGTTGGGCATCCGGTTTTAGAGAAATTTCCGAGCAGCGCATCTTCTGGAAGGATCACGCATATTCTGGTGCTGCCGGAACAAGGGATGCTTCGTGTGTCTTTCTCTGTCTTCCCCACACACCCGTCGTGGAAACATCACAAACAAGGAAGGGGTTCGGTGCTCCCACTAGAGCCTCCCAGAGGCAAATCTCGATCTGCTTCTACCAGCTCCTCGCCTTGAGTCAAAATGAATTTTCCTTTCGGGGGACCTCAGTCTCCAAAGGAGAGCCTCTGGGCCTCTGCCAGAGCAGCAGCTTCCGTGGAGAGAAATCTGAGGGTTCCACACAGGCTCCCCCTCCCCCATGGCCCTACCACCCTCATAGAGGTGTTCCTTGCAAGGCTCCAGGGGAGGAAAGGAGAATGCAGAGTCTTTGGCTGGTGGGAGCATGATACAGGGGTAAGATCGTGGATTGGTTACCTGTGAGTACGCTTCCTGACCTCTGCCTTAGGCTTTTTCTTTTCTTTTTTTGCGGTGTGCGGGCCTCTCACTGTCGTGGCCCCTCCCGTTGCGGAGCACAGGCTCCGGACGCGCAGGCTCAGCGGCCATGGCTCACGGGCCCAGCCGCTCCGCGGCATGTGGGATCTTCCCGGACCGGGGCACGAACCCGTGTCCCCTGCATCAGCAGGCGGACTCTCAACCACTGCACCACCAGGGAAGCCCCTTATGCTTTTTTGTTTGTCCTGTTTCATAGATTCTTTATCTGGTTAAAAAAGGGGCGGGGGCGGGGGGGGTCAGACAGCGTGACGTCAGTGATGTGTCTGGCTCTCCAGTTATGAATGGAGAAGAATTGTAACGTGCCCAAAGTCACAAAGTTCAATTTTAGTTACTTGAGTCATAGACCCTTTTGGTTGGAGGAAGGTCCGAAAGGTGGTCTAGACTCAGCCGTTTGTCTGGGGATGTGTGACTCTCCGATCTGTGGCTCCCTTGCCAGGTGGTCACGAAGCCCAAGCCGGAACCCCCCACCTCCACCCTCCACCCTCCACCCAGAAGCCTTTCCGGGAGCGCTGTTCTATCTTTGGGCAGCTGTAATTGTTAGAAAAGTCTCCTTAATGCTGGGCTCAAGCCTGTTCCCTGTGTAGCTGTTTCCCTTGGGGCCATGCAATACAAGTCCACTTCCTCTTCCAAAAGACAGCCCTGCAAATACTGGAGGGGACAGCAGTGTTCCCTGCCTGCAGCCACCAAGGAAACATGGCTTTGGTTCTGTTCATCGCCGTCTGGATTTGCCCCGGCTTCTGTGCAACCCCTTCAGAGGAAGGTTTGCCAAGCCTGCTTCTCCTGCCCTGGTTCACTGCGTGCTACCATCCGTACTCTCTCATCCGTAGACGTTTGTGTTAAGACAGCCAAAACTTGCGTTCGAATTGCCTTTGACCAACTTGGAGCTTACGGCAAAGTGAGTGCAAATAAAAGAAAGGAGAGGCAATGCTTCGTAGTCCTGAAGGTTTTACGTATACATTTAACAATTGGTGCTATTGTAGTTGCAGGTTTTTTTTTTCTTCTTTTAACCCATCGTTACAGCTTGTTAAGCTTTGGGGATTTATATTTCTGTCATTAAGAGTTAGTCCGTCCTTCCTTTGTGATTTCAGAGGACTCTGTGATGCCTTTATTAGAGCTTTCACTACATTGCATTATAGCTATTTATGCCTTTCCTCCATTCAATTATGAGTTCCGCCACGATAGTCATCCTTATCGTTTTTCTCTTCTCTCTCCAACACTTCGTTGTTGGTAAGTGCTTAATACATTTTTGTTGAGTGAATGAGTCAAAAATATTTGCTTTCTCAACGTTTGCATATTATAAATAACTTAATTGATAAGTAACTTGAAGAGGGCAGTACCCGAAAGCCCTTTTTGCAGCCCACCAGACACTTTCCCCTGGACTGACTTGACCTGTTCTTTGACATTCTTTGTAAGATGAGGTTCGTTCCGTCACAAATTCACTTAACTGTATAGTCAATTCTGCTAGAACGTTACAGACGTGTTCCTGAAAAAAATCACTCTGCTATGCACAACAGAACAATTAAAACTACAGGACCTATGGGGAAAATGGGTTAGAGATGCACAAATTTCATCACTAACAGAGTTTTTTTTTTTAAAGACAGGAACCTTACAAAAATAGTAACTTAGTTTTACACACGTTAAGTGGTTAAGAAATACGTAAGTCCTGTGGTAGTTCTATTTTTAGTTTTTTAAGGAACCTCCATACTGTTCTCCATAGTGGCTGTATCAGTTTACATTCCCACCAACAGTGCAAGAGGGTTCCCTTTTCTCCACACCCTCTCCAGCATTTATTGTTTGTAGATTTTTTGATGATGGCCATTCTGACCGGTGTGAGATGATATCTCAGTGTAGTTTTGATTTGCATTTCTCTAATGATTAATAATGTTGAGCATTCTTTCATGTGTTTGTTGGCAATCTGTATATCTTCTTTGGAGAAATGTCTATTTAGGTCTTCTGCCCATTTTTGGATTGGGTTGTTTGTTTTTTTAATATTGAGCTGCATGAGCTGCTTGTAAATTTTGGAGACTAATCCTTATACCCTGAGAAAACCATAATTCAAAAAGAGTCATGTACCACAATGTTCATTGCAGCCCTATTTACAATAGCCAGGACATGGAAGCAACCTAAGTGTCCATCAACAGATGAATGGATAAAAAAGATGTGGCACATGTATACGATGGAATATTACTCAGCCATAAAAAGAAACGAAATTGAGTTATTTGTAGTGAGGTGGATGGACCTAGAGTCTGTCATACAGAGTCAAGTAAGTCAGAAAGAGAAAAACAAGTACCGTATGCTAACACATATATATGGAATCTAAAAAAAAAAAAAAATGGTCACGAAGAACCTAGGGGCAAGATGGGAATAAAGACACAGACCTACTGGAGAATGGACTTGAGGATACGGGGAGGGAGAAGGGTAAGCTGTGACGAAGTGAGACAGTGGCATGGACATATAGACACTACCAAACGTAAAATAGCTAGCTAGTGGGAAGCAGCCGCATAGCACAGGGAGATCAGCTCGGTGCTTTGTGACCACCTAGAGGGGTGGGATAGGGAGAGTGGGAGGGAGGGAGACGCAAGAGGGAAGAGATATGGGGATATACGTATATGTATAACTGATTCACTTTGTTATAAAGCAGAAACTAACACACCATTGTAAAGCAGTTATACTCCAATAAAGATGTTAAAAAAAAAAAAGAAATACATAGTGCTCCAATAAATGTGGCATTTACCTTGAAAAGGGCTTGAAGTTGGCTTGTGGACGTGGATGTTGGAAGGATTACAGCCTGTGAGTTATCGTGAATTGGTGGCAGGAGGGCTGTCTGAAACCGGAGGGGAAGTCGTGGCACCAGGTGTGGATGGGTGGGACTCAGGGTACGTGGTGAGCTGAGGTCGCTGGTGGGGGTTTGAAGTTTGTATGTTCATTGTACTCCCGTGGACTCGGTTCAGCTGGGTGTGCCGTTTTCTGCATTCACCTAGGGTTTCTTGAAGACAGAATTGCACATAAGCAAACACAACATTCACATTGGCACAAATTCACACTTTCAAAACAAGCATTAACAGCCGCCCCAGTTTCTTCATTCCGTTATTCACTCGATCAGTAAAACATCATTTACTTCTTAAAGTATTCCAGGCACTGGAAATATAAAGATGCAGAGGATAGAATACCTGCTCACTCTCAAGAAGCTCCTGGTCTTAAAGGCTAACTTATTTTTTACCAGGAGGAATGACAATAAATGTTAAAGAGACAGAGTTGACTCATCCAGACATTTTCCAGAGTCTCCTCCAGCCAGGAGACTATTTTATAAGTCTGGGCCCTTGTTACCATTAGCAGGTTTCTCTGAAATCTGCAAGCTAGAGTTTGAATGGCTCTTACTTTTCAGTTAGTGTCTGTTTAAGAGATAGTTTTTGTAGGATCGGCAGAGCAAAGACTTGGAATTGTGCCCATCCAGTTTTGGGTTTAAAAATAATATTTCACTTCATATGTACATGTGTGTGATTTGTTGATGGCCTTAATTGAAAACAGACCAATGTGCCAATATAGTCACAGACCCTTGGAACTAGAAGGGTCACCTTCTCTTTGATTCTTTGATTCATTTGAGGAAGCCAAGGCTCTGAGAGGTGAAGTGATTCACTCAAAGTCGCTTGGTTAATTAGTGGCAAAGCCAGAACTTGAATCCAGTTAATTTTTGAACTATAGTATATTGCCTCTCAAAATTATGCCATAAGGGAGATATAAGTTCTGTTCATTTAGGGAGAAATCTACACTGGACTTCCATTATTTCCACTTGTCCATCTATTTATTGAGTTTCACGAATCCAGTTACTATTCATGATAGGCTTCCCATTGTTTTGTTATTGTTCTTTATAAAATCTGGTACTACACAATCTCACCAAGGTGCATCTTCTCCAGACTCTGCGCTCTGTAATTACATGTCTTTGTTCGGGCAGACAGAAAATTGCGCTTCTTTGTACCTAAAAAAGATTTAAGCATTTGCCGTGAATTGATCTGTGGTTTTGAGGGGGTAAACACCCCCCCCCCACCCCGGTTATGTTTGTGGAATTTGTGGTGCATTCCAGAGGATTAAGATGTCATTGCCTCTAGTCAAGACATGCTTTCTTTTCCAGTTGGTGGGTTTTATTTTGTTTATATCTGTTCCGCTCATCCCAGCCCCCATCGCTGACCATTTGGAAAATTGTATCTGAAGTACACCTTTGTGCCGGGTCCACAGTTTTAACTGGGGCCCTCATGACCCATTGGCTTTGGCTACTTTTACTGGGAGCAATAATCATTTCTAGTGTTCAGGAATTTGAAGCAAAGGATTCGGGTAACACCTCCAAAGGTCAGGAAGAGATGGTTAAAAATGTGGGGTGAATGATAATTTCCCCCTCCTCCTGTTTTTTGCAAGAGAAGAGATGAGTATACTTTGAGCCCTTAGTGTTTGCAAAGCATTTTCTAATTGTTCTCACTTTTTGAAAGGCCCTGGGAGATTTTTCCCCCCTCAGGGGATATTTGAATTCTTGGCCCAATGCTTTTTTTTTTTTTTTAATAAATTTATTTATTTTATTTTATTTATTGTTTCTGGCTCTTTTGGGTCTTCATTGCTGCGCGCGGGCTTTTCTCTGGTTCCGGCGAGTGGGGGCTGCTCTTCATTGCGGTTCATGGGCTTCTCACTGTGGTGGCTTCTCTTGTTGCGGAGCACGGGCTCTAGGCACGCGGGCTTCAGTAGTTGTGGCTCGTGGGCTTTAGAGCGCAGGCTCAGTAGTTGTGGCTCCCAGGCTCTAGAGTGCAGGCTCAGTAGTTGTGGTGCACAGGCTTAGTTGCTCCGCGGCGATGCAGGATCTTCCAGGACCAGGGATCGAACCCGTGTCCCCTGCACTGGTAGGTGGATTCTCAACCACTGTACCACCAGGGTAGCCCTAGGCCCAATGCTTTGAAAACACCAAACTCTAACTGGAATCATTTGTCCTAAGTGTGATTGTTGGGAGAAAGTAGTTTATTGATCTGAGTAAGTCAGTATCTAAAGAAACATAACCAGTGTCAGTAATTAAAAATAGATCCTCCAGGGGTGAATGACGTGTGGCCATTTGTCTGTGGCGAGGTGGACGTGCTTCTCTGTGCAGTGGCCTCTGAAGCCACCGAGGCTACAGGCAAGCATATTCCCGACTTGGGGACGTTAGAGTAATACCCACTGTTTTGTCTTGCTCTTTCTACGCTGCCTTTAAGGTCAGGACTTCAGAATGGCCTTGAGTTCTGGTTTAGGATTGAAAACCTTCCTTGGCACCTTTAAATTCAGTTAGCCAGTGTGGCTTCCATGCACACGGGTGGGTGTAGCAAGCCGACTGTGAAGTCCAACGAGGCTGCAAGGTGCGTGCCGTTGTTGAGACCCACAAGAGGGTGGGACAGTACATGAGCTGAAGAAGATGACATTGGAAGCAGCAACAAGAGCTCTAAGCCCCTGTCATTTAGGCTCTGACGATCTCTGTGTCTTCGTTAGTTGAAGTGCCTGTGTCCCTCGTGGGAATCATCACGTGCTCTGCAGTCCTCACAGGGCTGACTTTCCCCCGTAGGAAAACCTTTTACCTCTCACGGAGTCAAGATCTCAGATTTAAGCGGTGCTTGTGGTCAGGTGAAGGAGCAGAGTTTATTCCAGAATGCCCCGTCTAACTGTTCTTAGGTGGACACACATATCCTGCCTTCCTATCTTTGGAGGGTGATCCTCCAACTTCCATTTCAGTGATGCATTTCCAAAGGAAAATTGTGATTTGACCATTAAATTTTCAATTTGTGAATATTTCTTGCAGCTTTAAAAAAATTAACTCTTATCCTCGGCTTTATTGGAGAAGTCCCTATTTTGTAAATCTTTATTTCATGATCTCCCAGTTTGATTTGTACTGTGTGTGGGTGTGTTTCCTAGTTGTATTTGGCAGTCATAGGGATTTTTATTGTACCAGGCCAAAACCCGTCTCTCCCGCCTCAACCGCGTGTACTTTGGACTCTGTCATTGTTCAGGTACCATTCTTTCTAGCATTCACTGCTCCTTGGTGTTTCATTGCTATGTAATTTTTCTATTAGGCTTTTAGCAGTTTTCTCTGGCTAATTTTAAAAAATTGTTTTACTTTGTTTTTTTCATAATGAATGTATTAAGCCGATTGCACAGTTATTTGACTTTGTATCATGTTTCTGGATTTAAAGCCAATATTCTGTTGAAAATTTAAATGCTGTAGAAGGTGAAAAGTAAAAATCCTCTGACACTTCCCCATAACTGTCCCCCAGGCTAAAAACTGTTTATATTTTCTTGTTTATTTTTTCAGTACCCATAAAAGTAGACTTGTACTCACAAAGATTGTAGACTACTTTATACTTATTTTTAAATTTTATTTTATTGACATATAGTTCATTTACAGTATTGTGTTAATTTCTGCTATACAGCAAAGTGATTCAGTTCTGTGTGTGTGTGTGTGTGTGTGTGTGTGTGTGTGTGTGTGTGTACACATATACACACACACACCCATTCTTTTTCATATTCTTTTCCATTATGGTTTGTCACAGGATATTGACTATAGTTCCCTGTGCTCTACAGTCGGACCTTGTCATGTATCCATCCTATATATGATAATTAGCATGTGCTAACCCCGAACTCCCCCAGTCCCCGCCCGCCTTGGCAGCCACAAGTCTGTTTTCTGTGTCAGTGGGCTCTGTAGGCTACTTTAGATCCAGAATGTAGACCATAGGCAAATACCTAAAGAAGCTTTACCTACCTTTGATTATTAATATATATCTCTCCCCTTTAACATGATATGCTTTGATTGCCCTGCTTTTTTGTTATGCAAAAAACCCCAAAACTGTTAGAATCTTCTATGATTCAAAATAGAACATTAGTTTTATTATATATCGAAAATGGATCCTTAAGCTTCATAATGGCTTCCAGTTATTTTGCATTTGTTTGTGTTATATACTATTATTTTATTGCAGTATAATGTACAATTACGGAAATGGCTCCAAAGAGACATGATTTTTCTGGCTTATTGTGTTATTGTTTATTGAGTATTTTTCTCATTATAGTGATTTTTTTCCCCTTTTGAATTGCATATATAAAGAAACTTGCTCAGATTTTGTAAATTGATTATTATGTGGCTACAGAAATCAAATACTTTTTCAAGTGCTCACTCTCTGGAAGGCATTGTGTTTAGGATTGAATAAATGGAAAGATTTTGAGATCCCTCATCCTCTTCTCAGAAAACTAGTTGTATTAAAATACCAATAACAAAATGTAGCAAATGCCTGGTAAGTCCCACAGCCATTAAACATCTAGAATAGAAGTTCATCAGAGGGCTTGGGTGGTTGCCAGGGGCTGTGGTGACTGCAGAAGGGTTAGTGAGCCGGTGTGACTGCAACAGGACTTTGGCAGGTGGCATTCAGAAACACTGTCGTGTGTGAGAATGGAGAGAGCAGAGCATGAAGCTTTTGGATGGTGGGTGGCCAGGAGCAGATGGAAAGTGCAGCAGGGGCCATGGTGAGGGGTGGGAGTCTATTCTAGGTAAGATGCGAAGCCACTGGAGAGTTGATTTTATTTTTTAATTGAAGTATAGTTGATTTATAAGGTATTAATTTCTGCTGTACAGCAAAGCCATTCAGTTACACGTATATATACATTTTTTATATTCTTTTCCATTATGATTTATCATAGGATATTGAATATATCAATAGTTCCCTGTGCTATACAGTAGGACCTTGTTGTTTTATATACAGAATGGTCTGTATATAAAAGCTTCCATCTGCTACCCCCAACCTCCCACTCCATCCCTCCCCCACCCCCTCCCCCTTGTTCTTTGTGTCCGTGAGTCTGTTTCTGTTTTGTAGATAGGTTCATTTGTGTCATATTTTAAATTCCACATAGAAGTGATATCATATGGTATTTGTCTTTCTCTGTCAGACTTACTTCACTTACTATGATAATCTCTACTTGCATTCATGTTGCTGCAAATGGCATTATTTCATCCTTTTTTTATGGCTGAGCAGTATTCCATTGTATATATGTACCACGTTTTCTTCATTCATCTGTCGATGGACATTTAGGTTGTTTCCATGTCTTGGCTGTTGTGCATAGTGCTGCTGTGGACATAGTGGGGCATGTATCTTTTTGCATTAGAGTTTTGTCTGGATATATGCCCAGGAGTGGCTAGATCATATGGTAATTGTACTTTCAGTTTTCTGAGGAACCTCCATATTCCATAGTGGCTGCAGAGAGTTTTAAACAGGGGATTGACAGCATGATCTGATTTATATTTTAAAAGCTCACTCAGGCCACTGAGGAACAACAGGTTCTGTAACCGTTGTTTTCTTTGTGTTAAATGGAGTTATATAAGCAGTATTCACACCCAGCCACTGATTACTGTTAAGGGGGAATGAAAACAGGTTGATCTGTGGTTCTGGGCTTCAATGATGGGGACGGAGGATCCAGAGTTGGAGTGGGAGGGGATGGGCTTGATTTTAGTCCTGTCGAGCTGGGGATGGGGATGTAGGACAGCCAGGCAGACATGGATGGTCCTCTAGCGGTTGAAGAAGAAACAAACGGATGCCATATTACCTTCTGTTTTGAAAACATCTCTGAACATAAAGTTCAGGGATTTGCGGATGGGTTTAAGTCATTGTGACAGTACGTGCCCAAGTCTTAACTTGGTTGTCTGAGAGCACTTGGAGGCATTAGTGTTCTGGTGACTTACTCCAGCTCCAGCTCCATCCAAGGACAGTTATAATTTCCTGCTCTTTATTTCTAGAGGGTGATTTTAAGCATTTCAGATTGGAAGGGTAACTCAAGCAGAAAGGCAGTTTCGGAGCCCAGAGTGCTAACCTTACACCACGGAACCTAGTGGGGTTCCAGTTTCTAATAGGCTGATGTCATCCCCGTCTTCACGGCGGCTTTCCCAAACCTAATGGACACGTAGCTTCAGATTTTATACTTGACCATATTTCCTTTTTCTGTGCTAAACTGAGGATAGTGAAGTAATGACAAGTGGTGAAATAATGGCAAATGAAAATATGGCAAGAGATTTTTTTTTTCCTACCAAGTGTTTATTACTTGGATCATTTATAGAAAGTCAGTTTAAGGATTGGTTAACTTATCCTTTGAAAAAGATAAAATATTTCAAATATAGGGAACAGCACAACACTCCCCCTCACTCCGTTTTTCAAAATCTCTTTCAACTTCACAAAATCACAGCTGGGAATAAGCAGATTTACTTCTTTTGCTCCTAAGGAAAGTTATATCTATAGTCATCTGGGGTAGGGATTCTTAGTTTATAACTCTTTCAGATGTGGCATTGATTACAATTTGTGCAAATCAAGGAGATAGTGTTTATTAATCTACAGGTGAAATGTTTTAGAAGATCGGGCTCTGGGAAGGTGAAGGAAAATAAAGAAATGATGTTCTCCCAAGGAGTGTGCTACCAATACCTTATTTGGGAGCTCATGGGATCTCAGAAGTCATCTAGTCCAGGCCCCTTCCCATTCCATGACTAACTCCTCAAAACTCTTGTCATGGTCATTCAGTGTCCTCTTGGACACTTACGGTGAAGAGCAAACTAGAACATTAGCTTGTTTCCCTGTACGGCAGCCCAGGCTGTTTTGGGTTGAAACCTTCTTCTACAGTTATGTTTATGTCCTTTGGTCCTGGTTCTGCCGTACCATTCACAGTAGACCTACTTCCTCTTCTTTGTGACAACCATCAGGTCCTTCAAGGCAGCTCATGGGCGTGCTTTGGGCCAAGACTCTCTAATTCCCTGTTCTACACAGTGAGGGATCCAGGGAACGTGCATGGAGCCAGGATGGGAAGCAAATGAGAGCTCACTGCTGCTGGTCTTCGTGACTATGTTCCATATTGGAGGTGCCTCCTGATTTGGTGGATGATACAGCCACCACCCACCATCCCACCCGAGGAAGAGTGGAGACGGTCACTTCCAAGCGTGGGTCTTGGGAGATGGAGACACGGAAGAATCGGCAGCCTCATGAATGGCACCCCTCAGCTATGGGGCTTCCCGAGGCTCTTGAACGCTCCCAGCAGTGCTGCAGAGCAGTGCTTTGCAGACTTGAACGTGCACACGGATGGGGGCTGTGAAGTTAACTTCCTAACAAGACCCTGGGTCATGCTAGTACTGCCGGTCTGTGGACCACACTTGGAATAGCGAGGTTGTGGGACACATCAGAATCATAGTATAAAACGGAGGACAGTTTGGGATCAGAAAGGCCAGGATTGACTTAGAGAAGCTGTCAAAGTCCTCTTTTCTCTGCTCCTCCTCCTTTAACTAAAGAATCAAAGGCTCCATGATATCAGAAAAATCGAAGCCGTCACGGATTCATGGTAGCGGCCTCTGTGGTGCTCACACATAAGCTAGTCAGACCGATGGCAGGCTGCGCGGCACCCAGGCCCCATGGGTCACAGCGGGTTGTTTGAACAGACTCGGAAGGAGTTTTGTGCTCCGTCCTCAGTACAGACAGGCATGTCTGGATGCTGGCAGCGCGTTCATTGCTGAAAGATGCGAGACATTGTCCGGGGCAAAGCCCACTTCTCAAGGGCGACCTTTGAGATCAGGACAAGAGTGGTTCTTGGAGTTTTCCAACCACTCTCTGGGGAAACACTGTTTTTAGGATTTTTGGTGATGCTCTACTAGTCACCAAGTGACAGCTGTGTGAACTGGTAGAAAAATGACTGAGGTCGCTGATGTCCCTCCTGGGTACTAACCACCCCCGCCCCCACCCCGAACCCTCCGCAGCTCTCTCGGCACAGGGAGAGGCCGGGCGGAGCGGTCCACGTGCTTTGGTGTCTGTGATTCTCTCTTCCCTTCCCTCCACAACAGAAAGACTGAGTTGCCAATGTGAGAAATGACAAAAGAGTTGCCTCACTCCTTCCTACTAGAGTAACTTGAGACGTTCCTTTTGACGGCCTGACGCTGACAGGAGGGTAACTTTGAGGAAATCCATACAGGGCTGTCTTGTAATACAGGTGACTCCCTTATTTGAGAGGGATGAAGTGTGCGTGTTCTCGCAGGCTCTGCAGCAGTGGTGACCAGAACCTAGGGCAACCTTACCTCGGCTGGCACACCGCACACCACAGCCCTGCATGCAGAGGGTTAGGAAGAAACCTGGGGGTGGTGAGGATCTGTGTAGAGGGCCAGGGAGCCAAGGAAAAGCCTGGGATAGACTAGATGGAAATTCCTACCTGCCAACATCGCGGACCCCACCCAGCCTCTTTACTAAACGGTCTCAGCGATTGTCTAATCTGTGCCTGAAATCAGATGACACACAATCAGAGCGTACAAAGCAGGAGGGTAGCGTGACCGATCGTGTTTCAGTAGGTCTTTGGTGCTGGCGGCTTTTACCTTTGTCTTTGAGAAAACAATCTCTGGTAAAGTACAGAGTGTTGAAAATAGGGTTTAACCTAGTGCCAGTCACTTGCCAACTTTAATGGGTGCACTAAGCTTTTCAAGGGTGAACGTTATTAGCTAGATGCCTCATTCCATAGCCCCCCAAAATATCATATAAGTATTGATACAACGGACATGCACAGATCCCAGAAAACTTGCTTATTCCATTAAGAGACAAAATGGCAAGGACACATTACACCAAAGAATAGTTTGCTTCAGAAGGTGACCAGGGGCAGGGGACCCTCACAATTATTGCCCCTTCTGGCTGCAGACGTGAAGCCCTGAGCTGATGATACTCGAAGTTAGCAGTGGACAGCAGTACAGCGAGGAAGGCGGCAGATCTATAAATAGATCTGTGCGCCTCTATGAGTTTGACAGCTTCTGAGTCCTCGTTTGTACTTAGTAACGAAAATACAGGAAGGAGGGCTGCCTTTAGAAAGATGACATTCTTTTTTTCTCCCCCATATCCTCACTTGATTGTTCTTAATGTGAAAGGCAGGATGATTAGATACTAGGAGGACTTTTTTTTTTTAACCAGACATCTAAAGGTATAATTCATTGTCAGCGCCTTGACCCCACCTCTTGGAAAATTTCCAAAATAAGCAAAGGGTCTGTCTTCTTGTTGTCTCCGAGTGTAAGGAATGTGTCCTGCGGCTCTTACTGCAGCATCAGCCTCGCTCAGGAGCGAACATGTTTGGTTGAAAATCCTTTTAGAACCTTTCCTTGTTGGGACCCCTGTACTGACGTACAGACACAGAAGCATCAGGTCAGGTGTTGAGTGCACCCTGGTTTTAAGAGTCGTCGTGCTTGGGGTGAGCACACGCGGGGTCCACAGCGTCACATGGGCACCTGGTCAACAGACGAGGCTGAGGAGCACAGGCAGGGAAGCTGAGACCCACGGCAGGGGGTGGGGCAGAGGCAGAGAGGCGCTGGCGAGGGAAACCAGGCGGGAGGTGATCTTGGCCGGAGAGACCTGCTGGTGAACATGGAGGCTGGCGGGAGGACGCAAGCAAAGATAATGGGAGTGTGCCTTTGAGGCCAAAACGCGAAAGCCTGGGCTTTCTCCGAAACTGGCGTTTGGAGTTTTTGCAGTGTTCTGGGAAGTGACTGGAGATTTCAGCCTTCATACCTGGTTAGGTCTCTACATAGCCCAGAACACAGTCCACTTGATGTGAGCCTAAGACTGGTCCTTGGAGCCAGTGAAGCAGGACGTGTTACAGATAAAGTGCTTTACCGTGGATAACTCAGCTTCTCTGTGAACCTGGCAAATAACAAACACTGAAGTTGAAGGCCACAGGTTTCCAGACTACTGGTTCATGTGTTTTTCCTCTCTGTTCCGCGTCCTCAAGCACCAGCTCCTGGAAGGCAGGGGCTGTTTCTCATTAATGTTTGTATCCTCAGGACCTAGCACAGTGCTGGGCATATGAAGTGATTCGTTTTGCTTTGTATGAAATGAAAACATGAGGCGAATTGTATACGACCTTGACATTCCTGGGTTTTTTTTTTTTTAAGACTTGAATGCCCCCATCTGCACCCCCAATAGATCACAGCCTCTTGCTCTCGTCCTGATTTTGGTCCTTCATCAACATGGTCCTTCATTGCTCCTATGTGCCAGAGGCTACAAAAGAAATAAAATGTTTGCAAGCCCAGGTTGACCTGTAAGGGTGCCTTGTGCTGTAGGCGGAAGCCATTCCTGTGGGCTCTAGTCTGAACAGCCAAGGTGGATACTCCCCCGGAAGGCAGTCTTCGGTCGTAAAGCATCAGGAACATGGACATCCTCTTCAGGATGGACGCTTGTTGGTGTGAGGGTTACTAGGAATAAACTTGAATCAGATCTAAGGACGCTCAACTGCAGTCTGTTGACTTTTCTTTAACCCCTGTCAGATTAACCCCTGTCCTAGGTTAATCTGGTGAACTCAGTGCTGTCCAAACTAGCCTGTCTAAGAACAGCAGCCTCTAATCTGTCGGGCTCCACGCAGCTTTCCCCGTGGGCCGCTGGTGTTTTGGCAGATGCAATGGCTATTCTCTCCTATTTAGGATTCTGCTCTTACTAGGAACCCTGGAGGCCCTCAGAGGTTTGCGATGCAGACGTCAGCCCAGAGCTTAGCCTCCCAGATGGTAATTAATGTTTACACAAAATGACAAGCCCAAAATGGAATCTCTTTGAGCCCCGCCAAGCACCCATCTTTCCCCTGATTGCCCACTCTTGCAGTGTTTGAAAATTAATTTGCCTTGAACAAACAGTGGGCTTTCCTCAATTTATTTGTACAGTTTCAGTGACCGCGAAGGAAGAGCTGCAAGACTGAATGTCATCCCTCCATTCGTTCAATTCATTCGTAATTGAATCTGCTGATGGAACGAACTGGTCTCTGTTTAATGATTTGAAGAAAAGAGGGAGAAGAGGAAAATAAAGAGAAGTGTAGGTTAGAGAAGGTAGATTGTTTTCGGTCAAACACCATTGGCGTGTAGAGTTTTAGAGATGGCACCTAAAACACGGGGAGAGTTCAGAGTATTGGCAAATGAATTCAACAGTGTGGTTTTCATTTTAGTAAGTATATACAAAACATGCAGCCTTTGCTAAAAAGGAGATTTTGTCTGAGATCACAGAATAGACAACAGAAAGTGTGTTTAAGGAATGGGTATTGCTGGTAGGTTGAAATAATTGCATGTAGATTCATAGAAACCTGATGCTTCCCTATATTTCTGGGCCGTTCGGTGTTGAACATTTCAAGATTTATTGATGTTCCCATTTTTCGATTTAAAATGTGGGTTCTTTTTCTTATTTGGCTACAATCTTCATTCTTTCTGTGTGGTGAGATTTCTGTGGCTCTTCCATGGGGACAAATAAGTAGAAAAGCTAGCTAGAAGATAGAATAACGTAAAAATAGGACCTGTCCAAACATTCAGATACAGAAGGATGGATGGATGGATAGATACGTTGCCTAATGACCAGTGCCCCACAAGGTTTTCGTGATGCCTTTCAGGGTCGTTCATATTTGCTACAATAATGACCTTATAGTGGGTAGACCCTCTTAGGGCTTTCTAATCGAGTGTAAAGACCAGAAGCACTGAAACGTGCCTTGGGAGAGTTTGTCCTCCCCCCCCCCCCCCCCCGCCCCCGCCCCGTTCCTTCTCTGTCATCAACGTTCACCATTTCCTTTCTGTTCAAGTACACCAGTTAGAACCAGTTAGAAACACTGAGGAGTTGATGAAAGGCTAATGCATACTATATCCTATCCTCATTTCTGAGAGAAAAATACTTACCTGTCCTCTGGGTGAAGAGCTTTTCTAAAAACTCCATCCAGTAGGTAAGGCAGTTTCAAGAGACTTAAACAGTCACTTTCCTGGTTGACTTCTTTAGATGGTGGAGATGTATTGTCCATGACGGAACTCTTTAAAAATATAATCCCTTTCTTTTCTTTTATAATAATAATACATATTCACTATAGAAAATTTGGAAAGTTTAAAAAAGCACAAATTTAAAAAATTGAATCAATGGTTATTTCTGGCTGATGGGATCACAGTTAACATTTTTTTCACTTGATATCAGTTTATTTTTCTTGTTTCTTAAAGGTAACAGTTAACATTTTGATGCATATCTTTCTAATCTCTTTTTTTGTACATATATGTATGCATTTATATAGATAATTTTAAGTATTGAAACCATATTGATAATAGTGCACTTTATTTTACTTAATAGTAATTTTGTCATGAAATATTTTCCATGAAATTAAATCTTTCTACAGTAGTTTTGGGAACACTGATCACTTACTTATTTTGTGCTATACATTGTAGAAAGCACTTAACATGACTTTTTAGTTTCCACAACAACCCTTTCAGATAGTTATTGCATTTTTGCTGTAAGTTATTGGACTTCTAGAAACAGAGCAGTCCATCACAGGGACATAATGCATTTAATCTCAATCCCACCACACCCAGCGCCCTCTTTGTGTAATGTAAGAACTATTTTATACCACACTCTTTTTTTTTTTTTTTTTTTTTTTTGGCTGCATTGGGTCTTCGTTGCTGCACGCATCCTTCTCTAGCTGTGATGAGTGAGGGCTACTCTTCGTTGGGGTACGCAGGCTTCTCATTGCAGTGACTTCTCTTGTTGCGGAGCACGGGCTCCAGTAGTTGTGGCCCACAGGCTCAGTAGTTGTGGCACACCGGTTTAGTTGCTCTGCAGCATGTGGGATCTTCCCAGACCAGGGATTGAACCCGTGTCCCCTGCATTGGCAGGTGGATTCCCAACCACTGCGCCACCAGGGAAGTCCCTATAGCACACTCTTATTTTTTAATTTCTGGAGTGAAATATATGGTTAATATGCTTATCTGCACACATAATTTTTAAATGTATATAAAGCCTTTAATGAAATGTAAAGGAGAAACAAATAGAAGGTAGTTTATAGTAACATAATATGTTTTAAGTACGTAGATGCCTGTTTGCATTAGAAGACAACGAAAGGTCAGATGCTTGAATCTGTACATAAAAGCACGGCTGTCGTGGTAATTCACGTACCAGGATCAGCCTTATTACCATTGATGTCATGATTTTCCCAAGTGATGAACAACTCAACAACAAGACATAACACAGCAGACGCAACAACATACAACAGTTGCATTCTTAGAAAACCCAGTGTGTATTAAAGCCATGTGGAAAATTATTTTGTCTTTCTTTGCAAAAACAGGTTCTAGGTTTTTCAGCTGCACAAATGTTAAGTGGGACTTTAGAAAGTGAACCAAGATACTGTGTGTGGTTTACCTTCATATCATGGTCCATCTAATCTCCCTGAGAGCCCCTAAATACCCTCCAGTCATTGTGACAGCCAGACATACTCCAACAGACTTTGAAAACTCCCCCAAGGGGTGGTCTCCTTTAAGAGCTACCTCTTCCATGGCTTAACCTTTAACTTCTCTCTCTTTCTCTCCCCTCCCCCTCCCTCCTCTCCTCCCCACTCCCCCGCCGCGCCCCATTTGTTTATTTACTTATTTATTCATTTACTTTATTTTTTGAATCATAAAACACCCTAGAACATAGATTCTCAAAGCATTTGGGGAGGTATGTTTCTGAAAGTTTATAGGCCCTATAATTTTCTTGTTAGGTTCGTTCCCAGGTGTTACATGATCTTGGTTATTGTAAAGCGTATTCCTTTTTTATTTTATTTTCTCTTCACGATCGCTGGTGTGTAGGAAAGCAACTGATGTTTGTGGCTTTTATTTGGGTACCCTACTGAGCTCCCTTATTAGTTCTTATATTTTTTCAGCTGGTTGTCTATGTTTTCCAGAGAGATAATTATATTTTTTGTAAATAATAGTTTTGCCTCTTCCTTTGGTTGTAGGTTTGCTGTTGGTCTTCAGTTTAAATGACAGGAATCGTTTGCCTCCTATAGGTTTAGTCCACATTGTCTAGAACACGAAATGCACCTGGTACCTTGTTTTGGTTGAGGGGGTGTTGATAGGGAGTCATTTTTCAGTTTACTTTTATGATCGGCTTTGTGTGTTTCTTTAAGTCAGTTTTAGTCATTTATATTTTTCATAAAATCCGTTTTATTTTAAAAGTTATTAGTATAAACGTGTGCCTTCTGTTTTATTTCATATAAAATATACTCTCCGTGCCTATTAGTCATACCACTATTCAAATTCCCAGTTTTGTTTGCTTTGCTTTTTTTTCCCCTTGTTCAGACTGTTTTTAAACATAAGACCAGTTTTAAAATTTTTCATAGGTAACATGATCACAGGATTCAGAAGTTTAAGTATGCATGTATGTAGACAGTAAAGTACCTCCCCCTCCCCCAGTTCTCTGTCTCTCCAGTTCTCACTCCTCCTCAAGCCCCCAAACAGGTAACTCACTGCTGTTGGTTTCTTGGGTATTCTTCCAGAGCTGCTTTATGTATAAAGTAAAAATTAATACATTTTCTTCCTTTTTTTTTTTTTTTTTTTTTTGCGGTACGCGGGCCTCTCACTGTTGTGGCCTCCCCCATTGCGGAGCACAGGCTCCGGACGCGCAGGCCCAGCGGCCATGGCTCACCGGCCCAGCTGCTCCGCGGCATGTGGGATCTTCCCGGACCGGGGCACGAACCCGTGTCCCCTGCATCAGCAGGCAGACTCTCAACCACTGTGCCACCAGGGAAGCCCCCTTCTTGCATTTTTTATAAAAGCTAGCATATGCTCTACATTGTACATATAGAGCTCCTCAGTCTTTCCCACTGCATGGATGTACCAAATCTATTTGTAACCAGAACCCTAATGATTACATTTGAGTTGTTTCCAAACGGGCGATTCAAATCGTGATGTTGTTCCACTGTGTTTATAGACCAAATTCTTACTCATCAGGTCAAGGGAACTCCATTAGTTTTTTGGCTAAATGTTGCCACATTGCCCTCCACAGAGGTTATAGGGTTTATATTCAACTAGTAAAGTAAAAGAGAGTCCATTTTCCCCAGGGAACTGGTATCCAGTTTGAAGTCAAATCAAGCACATTTTTCCTAGTCTACCCTTACGATTTTTTTTTTTTTAAGTATTGTGTTTGAGTCAAGTTTCTTGAGATATAATTTACATGCAGTGCATTCAGCCTTTTTACTGTATAGTGTAATTCAGATTTGCATATCTTTTATTTATAAGCATGATGTTATTTTTATAAACACAAAAGAGAAATTTTAAAACCCCAAAATGTAATGAAAAAAGCTTCTAAGTAAGACTAGTCACTTTGCACGTTCTTATTTCTTTCGCCTCAGCACATTTCATCTTTTGGCAAATTCAGAGCACACTGAGCAATACAAAAAAACATTTTTTTTTTTTTAATGTGTTCTTGCCAGTGTTGGAGAAGCTCAGTAAGACAAGTGGACTGTCAGGACGGAAGAGCTTAACTGGGAAGACGCATTTATTGAATAATTGAAAGGAAAAGGAAATGCATTGCCGATTGGCCACAAAAATGCATGATGCCTAGTCTGTGCCTCACGAGACCCGTGCAAATGGGGGATCGTAAAACTGTTTCAGCCCCAAAGTTCTTACCAGCCTTCCAACCTGTCGGCTGCCTTGGTCAATAGGTTGGGGCACCGAGTGTTGATGGATTGACGATAGCTTTCAGATTGAGCTGAAAGGCCATGTTCCAGCGACAATCTGTAGCTTTCCTAACCCTTTGCACTGTCTGTACTTAAATATTTTAACTGAATCCTGGATTTATCATTACCTGTTTTGTGTTAGGGGGCAGCATTGTGTAAATCATAGAAAAGTCACTTAGTGGTGGCAGAGTTAGCACTAGAACTCTGCTGTCTGGTTTATTCAACAGCAAGCAAGTTCCTTAACTTCTCTGGGCTTATTCCCCATCTAGTCGAAGAGGGTTGGATAACATGCTTGCTAGCTACTCACAGAACGGTCTAAGCATCAGCATCACCTGGGAAATTCTCAGAATGGTAGACTCTGGAGCCCTGCTCACCCCCAAAGCTGCTGAATCCGAACCTGCATTTGAACCTGATCTTCGGGGCTTCCATATGCACGTTAGAGTTTGAGAAGTGCTGGGATGGTCTCCCAGATTCTGGTCTTCTTGCAAAATTCTGTGATTCTCGGTTTCCCAAGCCAGTGGTTCCCTACAAATTTGTAGGGTTCGCTAGAGAGGTTTCAGTCTTGCCGGTGTACCTTGTTGATCGTCAGGGATGGCAACACCGCCACAGTCTCAGCACCACTCCTCTGACTCTAGCTGGGTTTGGGTTGGTCCTGAGACGGTGGGACAGCAGAGGAAACATAAGCGCCAACTCTGCCTTTATGGAGCCTTGGGAAGCGAGCCCAAGCCTGTACTGTGCCTTCTTTTTTTGTGCTGTTAGAATTTCCGGGGTGTTAG
The DNA here is from genome assembly GCF_003676395.1 of Aethalodelphis obliquidens. Lineage (NCBI taxonomy): Eukaryota > Metazoa > Chordata > Mammalia > Artiodactyla > Delphinidae > Aethalodelphis > Aethalodelphis obliquidens. Next base: position 12,776,867 of record NW_020837974.1, read on the forward strand.
TGCTTTCTGCCCCAGACCTAACCAACCAGCCTGCATTGTGTGAAGCCTGTGGTTTTCAGTGAGCTCGTATAATTGCTTGCTGTGGAAAATCTTGTGAAAATGGTAGAAAAAAATGAAAAAGGAGCAGAGCCAGGATCCCTAGAGCTGGGTGTCTGCAGATAAAGGATCTTCCTTTGTGTTGCAGGAGGAGTTCTTGTGGCTGAAGGGGGTCTGTGTCCACATCAGGAATCTTGTTCTCTCTCAGCCCTCAGGTTTTGGAAATTCATAAAGTGTCAGCTTATCATAAGCAAAGATCTTCCTAGCAAGGTTCTGAAGACAGCACTGGAGAGAAATGTGTGTGAGTAGGATGTCAGAAGTCTAGAGCTGCTTTTCACCAGATGCATCAGATGCTCTATCCTTTCGTACCTGAGCCATGTGAAGAGGGGGCTTTCTCGGCATCCTGTGTGTGTAATTGTTCCACACTGTCTGTGGGACTTAAGGATAGCCGAGTTCATATTAGCTAAAAACGTGGTTTGCTTATAAGCTCACCATTTGTTTCTGCTTTTGTGCATATTACAGGTTTGATCTGTTTTACCAAAAGAACACGAAAATAATGGATTGCTTTGATGCAAATTCCAGGGAAGAAACAATGACGTGTGTAGACGCAAGAGGACATCGACAGAAATTAATAGGACCAGTGAGAATACCATGTATTCTTCATACTTGATAACAGTGAGATTAGAAGAGAAAGTTCATGCCCAAAGTAGTTCATTTAGGAATACCCTGAAACACCACCCTCATTTCAGAGAATATTGTGATCTATTCTCTTCCAGTTTCTAAGCTGTGTAATAACAAAAGGATGGATTTTTTTTTCAGCGCAAAAATGCAGGAAAGGTAATTTTTTCCCTGCGACGTATACAAAAGTGCTTACTCATGAGTCGGTCCACCTCTTTGTGTTTAATGCCATATTTGTCTTTCATTATTCTGTTAGAGGATTGTATGGAGTTTGACTTACGGGGTTATCAGGTAACCCCTATACTAGATGTGGCATGGCTCTTTTGACCTTTGGAGGGAAGCGTATCTTTTAAATTCATATAGGAGCATCTGCTGTCTACATTTCATTAGTGACTGTAGAATTTGACTTCATTTCACATCCAGGCTTGGTCCCAAGTCCAGCATCCCACCCCTTGTCCTCACTTGGCTAAGGACTCCTCCAGTGGTCCAGAGGGAATTCTTTAAGAACTCAAGCATGTGTAGTTGACAGTAAATTGGTCTAAATTCACGTTTGCACCTTCAATCTCAAACCCTGGGACCATCCGTAAGAGGAGAAAGCCTCAGCAGTAGGGGCCTGACGTTTGACCGGAAGTTTAGCCCTTGCTAAACAGAAAATCATTTCTCCAAATGTCACGCGGGCTCCATCAGTCAGAATGGAAAGGGGGAAGGAGGCCAGGCCGATAAGAGACATCTGTGGGGCTGAATAACTTTTGCTTCGTGTGCTACTGCAAACACTTCTCCTCTGTGTAGTCAAGAAGTATGTTTGTTTTAAAAGGAGAATCAACTTGTGGGCTCTTGTTTCTGAATTTTGCCGCACAAAAGGCTTTGTCAAGGTTAAGGGAAACATTCGTTTTCAGAGTCTGGTGGCTTCAGCCGCTTCCTGGAAGGCAGCCTTCTCTGCCTGGTGGGCCTTTCTCCCCCAGGGACACGGCCGCTCCCAGCGGTAAAGACAGGACAGCACCGAGGACGGCCCAGTGGGCACAGATGAGCCGGGCCCGGCATTGGCTTCCACTCACGCACCTGCCTGTGCTTTTCTCTCTGCTCGCCCCGCACAGATCCGGAGCTCGGTGTCGGCGCGCTACCCCAACACGACGGCCGCGATGCGGGGCCCATTGTCCCCAAGATTTCGGGTCTAGAGAGGAGCCAGGAGAAGAGCCAGGACTGCGGCAAAGAGCCCATCTTTGAGCCCGTGGTGCTGAAGGACCCCCGCCCTCAGGTCCCGCCGCCCCAGCCCCAGGCGGAGCCCCCGCCCCGAGCGCCTTCTCCGGACCCCGCCTCGGGGCCGCGCGCCGAGCCCCCGCCGCCGCCCC
>NW_020837974.1:12779329-12808615 GCF_003676395.1 Aethalodelphis obliquidens
CCGGAGGCCCCGCCGCAGCCCGCGCCGCCTCCGCCGCCGCCGGCGCCCCGGCCGCCCCGGCCGCAGTCCCCGGGGCCGCTGCCGCCCCAGGCCCTCCCGCCCGCGCCGGCCCACCCCTCCGCCCAGAGCCTCCCCCAGCCGCTGTCCGCCTACAACAGCAGCAGCCTGAGCCTCAACAGCCTCAGGTGAGCCGCCGGCCCGGCTTTGGTCATCTTCTGATGGACGGGCAGCTGGCGGTGGGAGCGGGGCCCGCGGGGACTGCGGTGTCCTGTTGGAAGCTCGATCGCAGTGTTCTCAGCGAGGCGGGGACGCAAGACAGGGACGGGGCCTGAGGGGCCGGTGGGACAGGGTCTCTTGGGAGCAGGACGGGATGCGTTGGGTGGAGTATGGGTGGTGAGGACGTTGTCAAGAGCTAAATATCTACGGAGGCTCCTGAGAGAGTGAAGGCAGGAAGGGGAAGAAGGTTCAAGGAAGGGAGAGTTGAGTTGAGAGCTCTGTGCCCAGGAGCCCCGCCGGTTCCCCGGTCAGAGGCAGGGAACGGAAAGCCAGGGAGATGGTGCAATGTTGAGAATCTTAAAAGGAAAGCTCTTTGCCACCACAACCACCCCCCCATCACATCTCCCTGCAACTCCAGGGGCAGGAAGATGGGGACCAAGGAGTAATCTGGTTTGAGGAATTTCCACTGTGATTTCCTTCCTCCAGGTGGGTCACAGAGGTAGAGAAGAAACACGCCAGGTTTAGGGAGAGAGAGGTGTTCCCCCCTGGAGATCCAGGCACTCTTCCGTCTTGTCTTTGCCGGAGTACAAAAGAAAGTTTACAAAGCAGCACAAGGAAACCCGCAAAGAAAAGGGGAACAGGGACCCAGGGCGCAGGCCTCAGTGTTGCCCACACTGGCTGGTCCCGGGGGTTGTCATTCTAAGCCCCCGCGCTTGGTGACTTTGGTAGTGTTTTCCTTGTGACTGTGACGGGTGACCGTGGCGGTCAAGAGCCTTGCTCTCTCCTATCTGCAACAGGGGAAGGAAGCTGCCTTGGCAGGGGCCAGGCCCATCTTCTGCCCCCGAGGCCACGTCTGTGGCCTCCAGACCACAGGGGTGACGGGGCACCTGACCCCCTGGCTCCCCCTTCCCTGTGCTTCTTCACAGAAGAGGGAGCAGCTCACCGCGCTTATTGCTTTCCACTGACGTTGCCCTGTCGGAAGTGTGGCTGGTGCAGGATGGGAGGGGGCAGCTGTCTGGACGTGGCGGCGGCTTGGGGCAGCAGCTCCTATTCTGCTGTGTCCGCAGTCGTGGGGGCAGTTTAGAGGAGCTGCGATCTCAGCAGAGGCTCTGCGCGCACAGGGGAGGGTCTGGGAAGAGGAAGGAGCAAGAGAAAAGGTGTTGAATGGCTTTGGGCAGGGACCTAGGGGTTTTTTTAAGAAAATAAATGGCTTACCTCTTTTGTTTTTCATTTCTTTCCTTTTTTTTTTTGGTATTCCAACAGCAGTAGCAGGAGCAGCACCCCAGCGAAGACTCAGCCCGGCCCCCCCCACGCCTCCCACCACCCCTCGGCCTCCCCATTCCCCCTGTCACTGCCCAACCACAGCCCCCTGCACAGCTTCACGCCCACCCTCCAGCCCCCCGCACACTCACATCACCCCAATATGTTTGCCCCTCCCACTGCCTTGCCTCCTCCACCACCTCTGACATCAGGGAGTCTGCAGGTGCCCGGACACCCGGCCGGGGGCACTTACTCAGGTAGGATGGACGAGCTGGCCTGGCTTCTTCATGCTCCCACTGTCCCCTCCAGAGGGCCTCGCCTGCTGTCTGTGTTGTCCCTGACGGCTAGGTGTTATCCACTCACGATTTTCTGCTTCACTGTATGTCTTCTTGTGATCTTCCTCCAGCCCTCTGTAGGCTGAGATTCAGCAAAAATACGTACGAACACCCATCCCAACCTGGCATGACAGTGGCCTGGAATCGGACACTGCCAGAGAGACTTTTCTGACCAGGGTCATCCTCTGAGCAGTAAAGCACAGGTTGTCTGGGCCCTGTCACCTGGGCTCCCATTAGCTTGACAGAAAAGCTCTACACATCCCGTGTCTGTTTCAGGCCAGGATCTTAAGTCACATCCTTGTTAGCTGACTAAGGCCTTCTACCGTGGGTGGGAAAGAAGATGTACTTTTTGTGAGCATATGTCCCAGCTTTTTAAGGACACACCTAGTGTTGGATATTGGGTCCTTTTCTCCTCACCTGTATTAATCAGGCCAAGTGGCACAACTCTGGGTTCGTCGTGGCCATGTTCTACCACCGATACAGAGAGCCGTGAAGCAGAGGTTTATGTTGCAAGAGGGCATGAGGGGTCTGTCATGGCATGTTACTGTGTCGACAGCTCACTTTTATTAGTCAGCCAGTCACTGCTCTTAAGCACTTCAATAGGTTCATTTCTTTAACCCTTGAAACGAATCCATAGCACAGGCAATGTTATTGTTCCCGTATGATAGACGAGGAAACCGCGACACAGATGGCTGATTTCCCACACCCAGGGTCACTCAGCCGGCAGTAAAACAGCTGAAACTTGACCTCTGGCCGTTCGGCCTGGACTCTGTCCGTGCACCCCACTGATGGGCCGCCTGTCCCTGAAAGCTGAGACAGAGAACAGTGTGTGTGACTGGGCCTTACCACCCATTGCCTGGTCGGCTGTCCCTTTCCACTGAGGGCCCGGCCGCACCCCGGGCCCATAGCCCTCCGTAGTGAGCTACTTGGATGTCCTGTTCTGAAAGAAATTACCGTCCCAAGGAAAGGTGTCACCCTGTCCGTGTTCTTCTCTTCCAGAGCAAGACATCTTGCGACAGGAACTGAACACACGTTTCTTGGCCTCCCAGAGCGCTGACCGCGGGGCCTCCCTGGGCCCCCCACCCTACCTGCGGACCGAGTTCCACCAGCACCAGCACCAGCACCAGCACACGCACCAGCACACGCACCAGCACACGTTCACGCCCTTCCCCCACGCCCTGCCGCCCGCCGCCATCATGCCGACGCCAGCACCGCCCATGGTGCGTACCCCAGGCAGAAATGTGAGGATAAGTAGAGCACGACTCTCTTTTTACGCAGCACGGTGGGGTTGGACCAGGCCGTCTGGGCACAGGAGATGGGCTGGGGAGCAACAGCTGTTTGGGGGACTCCCTTGACCTTGCTCAGCTCTGCTGGAGAGAAGGGGATGTGCCCTGCTCCAGGCAGCACTGACCCAGGGCCTAAAGTAGGAACTCTTTGCTAGACGGTGATTCCTAGCACTGTGGGTGGAATTTATTCTAGGTGCCCTCAAAACGGTCACATCCAGTGTTGGTAGTTAACTTTAGGGCGCTTTTGTTTTCTTGAGCATCTTGGGGAGTTGCCACCAGATATAAAAATGTCAGTGTTCGGCGCTAGCAAATAAATGCTCGCGGAATCCCGGGAAGTCCGGAAGGGCCGAGGAGGGAGAGAGACATCAGGAGACTTGGATGGCCCTGGGTACCCCTCCCCCAATACCCGCTCTTTCGGAAGGTTTTTTAAACCGGCTTTGATGGAGGTGTTGTATTTCCCGTATTTCATAAGACAGCGCCCCCAGTCTGCTATTGTGCTCTGCCAGCAAGTGGTCAGGGAGCGATGAGCCCTGCACGGTCCGAACTCAGCCTTGTGGTAAGAGGGACCACTGGCAGTGACACGATCTGGGCCTTGCCTGGGGACTAGCGCATGCCGGGAGGACCAGTTAGGGTTGTTTTTTAACTTAGGAGCTGTAAGGAATAGTAGGATACTAACTATTCTGAGATAGATGCCTGTCCATAACAGTGACTATTAGAGTGTTTTACTTATTTAATTTTTAATATTTCAGGAAATACTTGATTTTAAGGCAATTAATATACGCATTGTGAGGATAGATTTGAATTCCGTGATTCACCAAACTTTGCATCCTCTCCTCCCTCCCTCTCCCCCATTTTGTTCAACTTAATTTTTTTAAATATATATTTCAAAGTTTATTTTATAAACTTTATTTAGGAGAATATTAGAGGTAAGGCCTTGGGACCAAAAATTTTTTCCTGTGATAAATCCTGTATCTATTTTCTGGATGAACCGTACTTCTCAACAGTTATTTAGGGAAGGAGCTTATACCAGTCTGAGTGAGCTGTTTCACAAAATGAGTTAAATCTAACTGAGGGGAGTTACAGCCCAGGATGATGACATTACTTAGAAGAAATAATGGTATTTTCTCTTTTCTGCTCAAAAGAAAGGTTCTAAGACCTAGCCCAAATTGCCTTGTATTTGGGGGTAATACATTTCAGAAAACAGCTGAATGTACAGTTCTGCCAAAGTGAAGATGAAAACGGAGGGAATTCTCTGGATAAATCAGATGCAACGCTCACTTCTCTCTGATTTATCTGAACAATTGCCTCTTCTCTCCAGTTCAGGTGTTTGGTGCGCGCCAGTCTCCAAATACAGCCTAGAAAGCAAGCCGCTCCTGTGTGGCCAACCTAAATGCACTGAATGGGTTTTCACTTTGATTTTGCGTTCCTGTTGATTTCTCGTCAGAGTGACTCGAGCTCAGAACGGTTTCATATACAGTGAGGTTACAGAGGCTGATGACAGCCTAACGGCAGAGAAGCTTGCTTCGGGCTACCTCCACTGAAGCAGTGAACAGAAATGTAGATTCTTTAAGTAACTAGCTTTTGCTTTGATCCCTTTACAGTTTGACAAATACCCAACAAAAGTTGACCCATTCTACCGGCACAGTGTGAGTCTTGTTACCATGCTACCCATTTAATGTAACTGCTTTTCCATTTTTGTGCTCTCACCACAGATCAGTAAATGACTAGCAGCCTTCCTTAATCATCTTTGCGAGAATTCCCATTGCTCCTCGTCACTTTGGATGCTTGCTTTTTGTGACGTTTGCTTTTGGTAAAGATGCAGTATCATCTTCTGAATCAAAAGGTCATAAGCACTCCTAACACTTTAAAGCGAAGGTGGACTTCACTGGCAGCCAGGCCTCTGTCCTGCAAAGTGGGGCGCCCGCAGTTAAACCCTTAGAGTTTCAGGAGAGTCTGAAATCAGATTGCAGTCTTCGGTCGAAATGTCCTTAACACAGAATTCCTGGAATTCATCTTCGATTATTTCCTCCAAGGAAAGTACCATATCTTTTTGACTCACGACTTCAAACAGCAAATTTTCATTTCTTCTAGACCGACTGTTGATCCCTCTTACACACAGCTGGTATTGTTCTCCTGAGCTCGTTAAAACTGCGACTAAAAATATTATTTAAACAAAAGAAGATCTCAAAACTGAAATGCATGATTTTTTTTCTCTTTAAACTCTTCTTTATTTAAAAAAAAACAAAACTTTTTTTTTTAATTGTTTCATGCAATTTTAAGAGTATGTTCTGGAACTTCAATTGGCAACAACCTAAGTTATATGTTCAGTTAATTACAAGACGTGGGCTTCTTTTATAACAAAAACCTTGAATATCTTACCATGATATTTTGATTATGGAGTGTATACTGCATCATTTTTACCTGAAATTTTGCAAGTTTTCTTTGCTCAGTGGTTTATTTATATTTTTTAAATGAAACCAGAAAGAAGGAAGTTTAATAACTGCCTGTAGCCATGTTGATTCACCGTATTAAACTCTTCTTGCTTTGAGTTTTGGATAGTGTTACCTTACTGTTCAAACAGAAATGCTACTTAATAGATCAGCCAAGCCTGTGAACTCATTCATGCTTTGAACTAGATAATTAGACCCTGTGTTAGTCCTAAGCTGAGAAGTGAGCTGAGAAGTCAGGACTAGACAATATTAGAAATCAAATGAGAATTACTTACGGAGAGACATTCAGAAATGGCTTGAGGAGAGCCTCTTCAGAAAGGGATGAGGAAGGTGTACCTGAGCACCTGGGCCCCCCAAGTTCTTCAGCACTGTTCTGCTCAGGACTGTGACACGAAAGCATTTTTCAGATGGACATGCACAATGCAGTAGAGCTGTGGGTTTTCTCTTTGCATGGGTTTCATGAATGGTACCACCCTTAATAATCACCAGATTTCTGCCCTTTGTCTATACTTGCCAAGTTCAGTTAAGGACCAGCTAACAAAATCATTCTCAGAGAAAGTTTAGCTGCTCTGCTGGCAGCTCAGTTTACTTCCTAGGACCTCATGCAGTGTCTTTTCATATACATATTCCACAGAGAATCCTAGATTTAAGATGAAGAATAAGTCTGCAAGCCTGAATTTTTGGAAGGTTCATTACAAGGTTTTATTACTTAGGTAATTCAGATTTTTAGTCAGGAGATGGAGTAGTCAGCTATATTCGAAGAGGCTCAGTAATGGACTAGAGCAAAATGAAAATGGTGAGAACACCCAATTTTTTAATTGAAAACATTAAAGGAAAAAATACCCACCTGGAGGCAGAGTAATAGGAATTTGAGTGCATTTTAGTGTGATGTATTTAATTACTCTGCTTCATACAGTGTACTGGGGGAGAGTTATTTCATATTATTAGTTATAGTGGATAATATATAAAGTACTTAGTCTCCCCTGCTTTGGGGATTGGGATGTTATAAGGGGAATTAAGATACAATGCACTCAAGTATCTAAAACACAATTTTAGACTTAAAATTAGTTTAAATGAGGGCGCTTGGTTTGCAGTCACTGTTTAAGTGGATTTAGTTCAATATCAATGAGTCTGAAAAACTTTGCTGCATCATTGGATGGGAGCAAAATGAAATAAAGACCAACGGAAAAAGTATGTGCTCTGAAAACAGGATTGTGAAATGTGGATTTCAGCCGTTACCTAGAAGTAGCTCACATAAATGCATTATTAGGAAAAGCTTGAATTATTATTGTACTTTTGACATATTGTGCAACCATAAGGGTGGGACATTACTAAAACATCTATATGGTGGTTTTTTCAAAGTAAACGGAACCAGAGTGATAAAATCTCAGAAACTGTAAATTTTTAAGAGGAGGAAAAGATGTGTCTGCATTGTCTTCAGTACTGCTGTATATTTCTCTCCTCCATTGTGTCCTCTGTAAACTGTCAATTCAAGAAAATTCGCATTGTTAATTCAGAATCATTCTTCTCCCTCCCCACTAAGTGGTCAGACTGACATGTCAAGGGACTGGCTTGAATAGCCTTCAGTGAGCTTATCCATCTTATAGAAAAATGGGTGGCTCTGTGGAAAGTATACTGAGTCATTTTATTTTCCCCTTCCACAAATATTTGTCATCATTTTAGACAATTAAGTTGTCCTCTGGAACTGCCACTTACCAGAACAACCTAATGAAGCAAGGATTGTGAATATTTTCTCATTTCCTCAAAACTATTAAAAGTCTAAAAGTACTAATTGAGTTTTAATGGTTTAAAATCCTGGAATCCATAAAGACTTGCTTCTTTTTTCTTCCTTTTTTTTTTTTTTCTTTTTCTTTTTCTAATTAACTTGTCATTTTCTGGGCATCTTGTTTGGCTCAGCACCCCCTCCTGTTTTTGATATGCATTAAAATCTCCAACCCTTTAGGACTTCTATCCGATTTAACAATTAATAATTAGAAAAGCTCCCTTTCTAATGATGTCCTCATCTGGGACATCATTTGTTGGCTGATTGATTCTGAACTACTTTTAACTTTTCAAGTTAAGTATTCATGGCACATCTGGTGTGATCATTTCATTGTGGCTTCTTGACTAATAGCATCAAACTGAGATTACTTGGCTTGCTAATGTTGATGTCTTTCTGTGGGAAGGGAATTGGAACATATCATTTGCCTCCTACTGAAATCTTGTCTTCCCCCCTTCTCCATCTTTGGCCACAGCTCTTCCATTCTTACCCTCCTGCTGTATCGGGCATCCCCCCTATGATTCCGCCCACTGGCCCTTTTGGTTCACTGCAAGGAGCATTTCAGCCGAAGGTAAGAAACTACATCGAAAACACACCTGCGTACTTGTAAGTGGAGCCTGGGGCTGGGGCTAGGCAGGTAGCTTCCCGTCCTCTTACCTGCCAGGGACTCATTTTTCCATCCAAATTGACCATCAGTATTAGAGTGTGAATATTTTCTCCTAGTCCATTTAGGTTTAAAACTCAGCCAGAATTTAATTTTTAACCTGTGCTACCCATGTCGTCTCAGTTGAACTAGGATTTCTTGTGCTCTGTAAAATATACAGGGAAAAAATATATATATATATACACATATATATATATATATATATATATTTCCCCCCCAACCCCCACCCTACCAAGATTGTGGACATAAGCTTCTGGTCAGGAATTGTATGGAATGTCGGATAAGCCTCCCACCCCGCTGTCAGGGTCACACTTCCCGAGGTCAAGACTACCATCCTCCTGTGAGATGAAGTAGCCTTTCACCCTTTATGATAACTGAATTCTTTTCTACCTAGCCAGAGATACGCTCCTCCACTTGGGCTAGAGTTATCTCCGAGGGCCAAAATTAAGGCGTTAACTCTCAGAACACTCTACCTTTTTGTGACTTTACATCTACCACGGCCGATACTTGATTCTCATGCCAAAACAGCGAAATGTATTTCTCACGTTAGCAACCATTCTCAGATTGTAAAGTAGGAAATTGCGCTGTGTGATTTTGGTTTTCTTTTATTCCCGTCTCATTTCAAAGCTAAAACACAAATTTTGGGCCAGAGTCTCCCAGGATGAGCACATGATATACTAACAAAGGCATGCTGCCCTAAAATTAGAAAAGAGGAAAAAATTAAGCATTGGGGGTGGGATGGCCACACCTTAGAAATCACAGGGACCTGCATGGAATCGCAGCTCCTGTGCCCAGTTAGACCTCCTCAGGCCTTGAGGATGGCCGGTCTCAACACCTCCTATCTGGGGATAAAATGATGGTGGTTTTTAAACTCCTTCTGCCATCAGCTCTTTACTACCCTCTCAGACCCTGGTCTGTCCCCTCTAGGTTGCAGGAAATCTCTGGTGCATCCCCAACCAGACTGGTAGGTCACTTAATAAATTAGTCTATTTCCCTCACTCACGATTATCCAATCACACAGAAAACTACATCTGGGCAAGGAAGTGTCTCTCCTGGTGTTGAAATAGGCCTTTCCAGGCTATCTTACTGATTGAATATGTAGATTGCAGTTCATTAGCGGAGTTCTTCATATGTATGCAAATCAGGCTGTTAACAACTCCAGCTTAATTGTTAGCTGTACAGCAGCTGATTGCTTTTCTTTCTTCCATTCTTTCTTTTCCCCCCTGCCCCCTTCTCCTTGTAGGCGAGCTTGGTGCCTAGACTCAGCAGGCTCTTTTTTCCACACGAGTCAACTTCCTGGTGTGAAGGGATTCATAGAAGTTGTGGTTTCTTAAATCAAATACCTAGTGAAAAATATTCTAAATCCTCTACCCACTAGAAAGTAGTGCCTTGTGCCTCCAGTGGGCTTTTCGTTGTTGTTGTTAATTCAAAGGACAAAAGCCTACAGATAAGGTTGTTATCATTAATGATATTTAAGAATGGTGTTGGGAATGGGAAGGATGGCGCAGAATTACTTTAGAAATCACTTAACAGTAGGTCTGTGTGGTCCCCAAATTAGGTTCTCTTGTCCCATTCCCACCACTGCTAATGAGTAATTACTGAGTGTAATTCCTTGTTACCGTCTGCCAGTTAAAATTGAGAGTTAGCTTAATGTCTGTAAAACACGTTCAGTTATTCTGATGGGAAGCACCTGATAGAGCAGATTATAATGTTCACTTAAGCATTTCTTGGAAGGTTTGGTGATAAAGCAAAAAACCCACAATGACAGGGCTGTCAGGAACTCAGTAGAAGATGGATTTCAGGGGCAGGCTTGTACGTACGTCTCGCCTCTCTCTGCCTGGAGATGCCATTGCTGGAGAGGACAGGCTCTGGTCAGGGTCCCCTGGGGAAACAGGGAGCGGGGTCCTCACGAAGAGCATATGTGGTCACGGAGGAAAATGGATCCGTTAACTCCTGTATTCCAGAAAGAACCAAACAAAAAAGGGACGTTTGAACTCTGTCATTTAGAACGAAAGGAAGACCTTGCTTTCGTGTCCCGTGTTATATGCTTCCTAAGCTGTGGTCTAATTAATTTGTAGACGTCCAACCCGATCGATGTTGCTGCCCGACCTGGGACGGTCCCACATACTCTTCTCCAGAAGGACCCGAGGGTAAGTGCAAGGTCAGGCTGGGTCTCAGGTAACACAGAAGATGGCATCTCCCCAGGACAGCCAGCCCAGGCCTCACACCTTCCTCAGCCCAGCCGAACAGCTGCTGCCTTAGCTCTTCCTTCTAGTTTGTGGGAGATGCTAGTTACTCTTAGAAAACAGGATCTCCCTTGAGGCCGCATGACACCAGGGCAATGACTTACCACGGGACAGAGGGAGAGCTTATGGTCTAAGCCCAGGAGTCCGACACTCTGAGCTTGCGTAGTTTCCACTCAACCAGCCTTCTCTGTCTCCATCTCCTGAAATTTCTCTCACATGCCAAAGAAACAGCTGTAAAATGTTTTGAATGGAAAGGCGCTACGCGCTTTTCTTCCTGGAGCTCGTTGTACCACACAGCTCTTCCGGCCACTCTACTTGTAATGTGGTATGGACCCTTCTGTCCGTACCACATGGACAAAAGGGTCCATACCACATTACATTACATTATCTGGAGCTAAATAAAATATCCATTATAATTTGGTTGTGTTATTTATTCATAACGCAGACCAACTCTCAAAAAGAATTTGAAGTTACACAGTAGATATAATCTTGTCTCACTGATTGTTATTCATCTTCATAGTAAATGGGGAAAAAAAATGATTACCTTTTACAATATTGTCTTTTTCCCTGGATAACGGCAGTCGGAAATTGATAACCAGATTAGGTAGATGTGTCAAATGACTCAACTGTGTAAGTATTTCTATGGTGTTTAGTGAACTTCTTTAAAACGTCTTATACCTCTAAGTGATGCACAGTCATCAGATTAAGGATAATTATTAAAGATAGCCTATTTCTACTGTGTGTCTGGAAAGGACACTTCTCCTTAATTATCATTAGTATCCAGTCTTTCAAGTCCATGGTCTGAAGGCCCTTCTCCCTTAGACCCATGCAGTGAGGTTTGGAAGGGCTGCTCTAAGACAGTGAAACTCCTGAGATGTGTAATGGGAGCAAATTGTGTTGCCAGAGGGCAAATCACTATTGATTAAACTTGTCCGGGGGGCTTGTCAGCGTAGATGTACCAAGGCTTGTGAGGTGGGGGAGGGGCGCTTGGCACTTTTGATAGTGTGAAAATGGGTTAATTATTCTCTAAAAGGGCTTCATTTAAAAGTAAAATTCTAACATTTTAATTTCCCCTCCTAATGAAGCACTACAAATTTGTTAATTAGAGCAATTGTTTGAGTGACAGGCATGTAACCAAGTTGTCATTTTCTCTTCACAGTTGACAGATCCTTTCAGACCTATGTTAAGGGTAAGCAAGCTTCTTCTAGAACTGTTTTGCAACCTCTGTTTGACTCCCGGAGGGTTAAAAATACAATTACAAGGAAACAAGCCACAGAAACACTGGAGTAAAATGTTGGAACGACAGTGGTCAGGTTTTTCAGAGAGTGCGATTGAAAACGGCCTAAGTGGTTTTGCTTTGAGCATTGGAGGATGCCAGGCCATGGAGATAAAGCGAACAGATAAAATTCAACTGAGTCAGATTCTCTTGTTAGTTCTGGCAAAAGGTTTGACTTGTGGAAAACTTAAGGGAAAGACTTAGGCTGAAATTAGGATTCCACTGAGCTCTACCGTTTCTCTTGCACCTAGAAAATACATATCCGGCTCTATTTATTTTGGCTGGTGGCTGCCTCTTTCTGCACTAAGTGATGTTGACTTGTCACAGCCATTCGACCTTTTCCTCTGGTGCAGAAAAGAGCTACTAGAAGGGGCTTCCCTGGTGGCGCAGTGGTTGAGAATCCGCCTGCCAATGCAGGCGACATGGGTTCAGGCCCTGGTCCGGGAAGATCCCATGTGCCGCGGAGCAACTAAGCCCGTGTGCCACAGCTACTGAGCCTGCTCTCTAGAGACCGTGAGCCACAACTACTGAGCCCACGTGCCACAACTACTGAAGCCTATGCACCACAACAAAGAGTAGCCCCCTCTCACCACAACTAGAGAAAAGCCTGTACACAGCAACAAAGACCCAATGCAGTCAAAAATAAGTAAATTTATATTTAAAAAAAAAAAAAGAAAAAGAGCTACTAGAAGTATTGGTTTGTCTTGAGAGGCCAGCAAATGTCCTCTGAATAAATGCTGACTTCCTTGGTGTATGTGGGGAGCGGTGAGGGGAGGGGATGATGGATGGTTGGATGGGAGATGGATGGATAGTATATTTCTCTACTTAAACCCTTTCTGGTGCATATAATCAGATAATTCAGTTTCTCCAAAGGGGGAGAAAGGAGGATGGTGTCATCACTTAGGCGATTTCAAATGACCCATAATTTCATTACAAGAGAACTGAACCCAAACTTGGATTTAAGTATATACTTCAGAAGCAGCTCCTTAATAGAGAAACCGGAAGTGTCTGTCCTTCGCCGGTGTAGGAATGGGGCAGTGTTTCTTCTCATCCATCCTGTTGTTATGGAGCTCATGTTCGGAGCTTACGGGTGGATTACGTAGCAGGAATACAAGTGAAGTGGCACGACGTGGTCCCTGCCCCCCCAGGTAGTGAGACAGAGCTCACAGCTACTCCGCAGCTTAGAAAGCAAAGACGTGAACTAGTCTGAGAGACAGGGGTTGATGCCCTCCCAGAGGGCAGGGCAGGCACTCACTCTGTAGAGGCCTAGAGAGGAGAAAGGAGTGAGTTCTCTTCTCTGTTTCTTTTTTCACTTAGAAATGAACCGTGCCACCCAGCACGAATATGGGCAGTTTACTCTTAGTGAAGCACTTGTGGGAACTGGGCTTCAGTAAAAAATGTGGATTTCTTTGTTCCACTTCGGGGGTTTAAAAAAAAAAACAACCCAGTGTTGGGGGAGGTGACACAGGTGCTGTCCCCTCTCTTGCTTTCAAACTGGTTCACGGACATTCACTAATTAGTTCTTCTGAGCAGCAAGTTCGCATTACGGCCTGGCCATGCTTGTGCAGTAGGGCTTCACCCCACCAGGCCTGCCAGCTGGCGCCAGAAAAGAGAGAGACGGGGGGCACAAAGTGGGACTCAGGCTTTGCCACGTTATCCTTGGTAACCAGGGAGGTCCTCCTCAGGGCTGGTTTTCAGAGGAGTAGCTGCCGGCTCGGGCTCCCGTGGCAGGGGAGGTACAGCCCACTGGGGCTCTCTCCGGCCCGGGCACCGGCCTGCTGCTGAGAGGAGGCACTTGGAGGGGACAAAGCATCTCGTTTCGTGGAAAAAGCCTCTGCAGCTAGAATCTGCTGAAAGCTTTGGGGAAGTTGAAGGGGGTTTCTCGGAAAGTCTTCCTTCTGACCACGTTGCTCTTTCTTGTTCCAGAAACCAGGGAAGTGGTGCGCTATGCATGTTCACATTGCCTGGCAGATCTACCACCACCAACAGAAAGTCAAGGTCAGTCTTGCCTTCCTAGCCTTGGGGAGGGGTGCCCACCTGCGGGCGTGTGATCTCCCGATTGAGGAGGCGTTGAAACAGATTCTAAAGTCCCACCGGCAGGCAGGCAGGCAGGGTCAGGTATCTCTTGGAAAAGCTATTTGGCAATCTTGCTGTTAATTAGGGAGATCACCAGCAAATAGCAAAACAGAAGCAAACTGGTAACATCCTGATGTTTTGGGGTTTTTTTTTAAATGATTTTGTCATCTTATTGATCCAAATGGCCTCTATAGATTAAATCCTAAAATAAAGGTTTGGGGAATCTAATTATAGTGACAAGTATTAGTATAGAACATACTTAGTATCTAGGAAGAGCTGTACATGAAAAGTTTTCTTTCTGTAAGAATTGGTACATTCTTTTCCCCCCAACCAGCATTTAGAAAAAAATTTTTTTTCCTCTTCCATTACACTTTATTACAGGGTATTGAATATAGTTCCCTGTGCTATACAGTAGGACCTTGTTATTCTTTCCATTTTATGGCTTTGGAAAAAAAGATCGTTTGTGCCCAATATGTTACTCATTTAGGCCTATATGATGATTCCATTAGCAATTCATATTATTAAAAATTCCTCTTCTAGAAGCGGTATTTGGTTTACAATGACCTATCCCCACTCTCCTTCGTCCTCCCGATGACCAATGCCAGAGGTCAGACTACAGTCAGTGCTTGTCAGAACCGCCGTCTGGCTGGTTACCTTACCTATCCTTGGGAGATCTTTCTTTTTTGTCTGTACTTTCATCATATAGATGAATACATTGCATGTATTCCCAGGGCTTTATGATGCAATAGAAAACAGATAAAGGGCTTCTGCAGACGACCAGATATGACATCACTGGGACCAAACTAACTGACAAGTCCAGATTTTACGGTCTGAGTAACTATACCAATCAAGTAATTCCAGTACACTTCCGCTGGAATCCATATTTTCATGAACAAGCTTTTAGTCCTGACAGCATTCGGGGGCCATCATCAGAATAGAAAAAGAGGGAGGGAGAGCTAGGCATCCCAGAATTTTTTTTTTAACGGTTAAACAATTTTTTAAAAACCTACCTAGCTAGAAATTAAAAAGCCACCCTCAGTGAATGAGGTCACTAAGGTGTCTTGCTTTGGTACCAGATACCTGCTGTTCGTCAGAATATCCCGTCGGTGAGTTTCGCTCACCTTGACGTTAGTGTCAGGCGAGGCTCTATTAGAAACCTATTGGTTTAGCTGCATGAGAAGACGCATGTGCTCTGAAGAGCTACAACTAGATTCTGATGGTTAGTTCAGTTCACTTTTGTTCTGGATGATGTGGTTAGCGGAACGGTGGGTAAATCACGTTCTCCTGGTAACTCGTTTGGTTAAAAGCGATGAAGGATGGCGTAGGTGCCACGTTGGCATCTTCCTTTCCACAAGCGTGTCCCCAGTGACTCAGAGTGAACGTTCATTATCCCAATTCAATTAGGAAGACCTCTTGCACAGGAGATAGCTGTTCATCTTCCCTTTCCGGCAAATTCTTTGTAATCCCCAAGCTCCATTTTGCTTCACGGACCTAAGTTGTGGTTAATGGAACTGTGCTGTGTACCGTGCAGTATTAGCACTAAATAATTCGGCAACCAAATTAAAGGAGGCACTCGAAACGTTTTTATAGATTCATAGTGGACTAGCAGCTTGCTTTGGGCGGTTGGCTATTACTTGATAGTGGGACTTTCATGAGAGAATTCCCTGTAGATTTGAGCAGAAATTGTATGGTCCCCTTTCTCTGTAATGTTCATTTACTCGTTCTTTTAGCCACTCACCAGATACTTCTTGGGAGAGGCCCCTGCTCGCAGGTTCTTACTGCTGCAGGCTCAGGGCATGCCTCTGTCCCGGTGTCTAGTTGCTCAGAGTTCAGTAGTGAGGATTGGTGTGTGTGGAAAAAATGGTGAACGTGTGATCTGCTTCCTGGGGTGTTGCTGCCAGCCTGAAGGTTTCAGGTGGTTTTCATCCTACCTGGGAAGGATGGGTGAGTGGGATTGCAGGATGGTGTAGGGTTCAGTGCTAGGGGATGGCAAACCCCTCTTGTCTCTGACTCCCGCACAAGTTAGATCACATGTCTCCTTGTTGGCGTTACTGTGTGACAGGACAAGGATTTACACGTGGCAGAACATGAGGGGGTTGGAGGGGGAGTGGGGCCAAACGGACAGAGAACATCCGACGAGCCTGAGAGATGGGAAAGGCGAGGTCGGAAACCGGGGAAGGGCCGTGAAGGACTGGGAGGCTGGAGAGCTTGAGAGGAGGGGGCGAGGGGAGGGAGATCCGGAGCCTCGGCCCCAGGCCCAGGTCGGCGCTCATCGGGGGGCGGTGTGAGGCCAATGCCGAGAAGGCTGTTGAGAATTGAGAAGGTGGGGCAGTTTGTAAACCATGCTGCAGGAGAGGCTGCCAGCCTCCAGAGTGAGGCCAGGAGGAGCAACGAGGAGGAAGGTGATGAGCTGGTCCCTACAGCCTCAGAGGAAGCTGAGCTGACAGGTTAGCGCAAGGGCGGATAAACAGATGGCAGCCGATGGCAAGGAATTCACAGCAAGAGACGTTCTGGAAGCTTTACTGGTCTGGCCTGATCTCTTCCTCAGCTAACTGGGAGTGTAGCAGGCACAGTAAAAAAAAAAGCCCCCATTAGTAAAATTAATATCCCTACTTCGTTTGTGTTTCTTTAAATATATGTAACAACGATCGTTTGAAAATTAGCTTGTAGGCATGCAAATATTTCTTTATAACTTTCAGCTACTAATGTACTGTGATCTATTAGAGCATGGCAAAGAGTCATTAAACAATTAATTTACACAGCAGAGTATTCACGCAGAATCCCTAATGAAATGAGCTTTAAAATACTATCATTTAAAAACTTGCTGAAAGGAGCCTTTGCGGCAAATCATAAACGACTTCGGAATGGTGGTGGTTTCAGTAGCTGGGACATGGTTCTGTCCCTCAGACCCCTGTACCCTCAGAGACCGAACCCGAGTTTTGCCCCTTGACATTTCTGCTATGAACGGCGGGCCCTGCCTTTCTGGCATTGGAGGGTGAAATGGTTTGTGGGTTGCTGTGTTCTCACAGCGTTTGTAAACCTGAACCTGACGAGGGCTCAGGGCCCGACTCCCTCGGTCTCAGGCTCCTCCTATTGATGTTTTTCTTCCCTGCTGTTTCTCTTGGGGTGCCATCCTTTCCTCCCCCCTTGCTGCTGTAGAAACAGATGCAGTCAGACCCACACAAGCTGGACTTTGGCCTGAAGCCCGAGTTCCTGAGCCGTCCTCCGGGGCCCAGCCTCTTTGGAGCCATCCACCACCCCCATGACCTGGCACGGCCTTCAACTTTGTTCTCTGCCGCTGGTGAGTTCAGAGGGGCGAGCTGGGAAACGTAGTTCTCAGGTAGCTAGATAAGTTATATCTGAGCTCTGGGCCGCCTGAAAACTGTGACGTACGTCAGTTTGCAAGGCAGTATCACAGCGCATCTCGGGAGATGGGCCCTTCTCCATGGATGTGCCCCCTTCCACGAAAGAAGGGAAGAGACCATCTCTCCGTTCGGGGGCTCATGTTGCTTCGGTTCATTATTTGCTTCTCTATTAAACCACTAACTCACAAGTATGTCAAATGCTCTTGAAAAAGATCTGAGAGCTCGCAAGGGCCAATCGGCAGGAGACAATGCCAGGAATCGTGTGAGGATGCGGCTGCTCTCACTGTCCCCGCCCACAGAGCACTTGGTGGCCTCACACCATGATGCTCGGTCACGCCGTGCGTGAGGGTCTGAGGATAAAGAAATACAATTAAATAGTTGCCGGCGGTGTGGACTGTGACGGGGAGGGTGAATTGGTTGGTTGCAACGATGCAGGAAATTTAGGGGCCAGCGTGTAAAACCCGCAACAGGTCTATTCATCATTAACCTTTGAGAAGACACACTTCCAGGTGCCTCGTGCATGTGCCGGAGTGGGTCCCTGATCATCACTGCATCAGGTAACCCGCCCAGTCCTGCTCCGGGACCGTACAGACAAAGGCAGTGGCCGTCAGGGGCATTAGGTGGACGAGAGCAGCCCTACCAGCATCAAAGATTCCTTAACATTCAGTCTTTTCTAAAATCACCTTCAGCGTACAGTGCCTGGCACATGGGCTCCACTGGGTACAGCTCATTCTGGTGACAGGCGCCATGACTTCCTACCCACCGTGCAGCGTAGAATTTATTCTTCTGGACATAAGTGTTCAGGGGGGTCCCTGTTTCTAGTCCGCCTGCCGCCTTCCCAGGCTTTTTATTCAAGACTCGTTTTTGGTGGACCTGAGGCTCGTCCATTCGGGAAGCGAGGACCACCCGCACTGCAAGCAATCACCATTCTAATGGGCCTCGCCGCCAGAGTAAGGGCGAGGGGCGCTGTCTTGAGGGTAGATGGAATTTGCTAAGGTCTCAGTTCCATCTAGGGATGTGTTTGAAGTCTTCGTTACCGTGGCACCTAGGCTCTCAGACAGGGCTACATGAAGAGCAATTTTTGGAGAGAAAAATAGATTTCTCCCTGGCTTCCATCTGAGCCAAGCAGATGAACTGGCTTCTTTTGCTTCGATAATTCCTGAACTGTGGGGCACCCCTGGGGGCCCTGCGCCGAGCGAAGCTGCGATCCTCGTCGAAGCATTCATTAGCTTGTACTACACGGTGTGCAGCCACATCTTTATTGAGCTGGCAACACTGTTCACACCTAATGAATGTGCTGGGCTGTATTTGCCCTGTGGAGGTGGTGTCATTTTTGCACTTTCTGCGTGGAGAAGAAGTCACCCTATAGGGCTGAACAGATAACTCCTCAGGTGCCTTCCAATGCTGTGGCTCTGACAGAGAGATGTTCTCCTATGCTGTGTGGCTTCCTCCACACCCCAGGCCCACAGGGCCCTTCCAGGCTGGGGAATAAAAAACCCCAAACATAAATTAATAGGGTGTTGAAGGGACAACCCTCCTCCACTTAATTTATGTTCCTGAAGGAATCTGTATTCGTTTCTACGAACTCAGTCAAAATGCAAGGGATTCTTGGAATAGTTTTAATTATTGGTAAATCCATTCAGTCCCTGTTTATACTTCTATTCTGGAAGATACTCTTTTCTAGTAGTCTTTTCTAGTGTAAGCAATATCAGATTTTTCCCCAAATGGTGAAACTTTTAACTGGTAAGTATAATTTACGCATACTTGTTAAATTCAACCGCTTCCATCTTGCTGTTGGGCACTAGCGCCTGAAATAACAAAGGGGACGTCTTTAGATGACCTTGGCCAATCTCTTGTCTAGAGCCCGGAGAACCTGCCTTCTCAGCTGTCAGCTGCACGTCAGCAAGCCAGGCGGATGCCCTAAGTTTTTGGAAAGAGTGTCCTTCCCTAATGCACAGGTGCACACTCTCTGTCTCTCTCTTCCTTCAAGAAAAGGATTTGAAGCATCCTAAGGAAATACATACTGTTCACGGCCAAAGTAGAGGAAGAAATGTGGATAAAGGGGAAAACCTAAGGAAAGACGAGCACTAAGGTAGACCGGAGTTCCCTGGCAGGCAAGGTGAAGACCAACAGAGGCGATTGAGGATTATCAGTGTCCAGAAGCAAGTGAATAAACTAGTTTTTCCCGGCACTGAAGATACGGAGGACTTCATTTCCCACAACCTGATGTAACTCACAGTGAGTTTCGTAGGGTCGGGCTTTATAATCTCCTTCAACGCGGGTCCGTGACAGCTAACACATCCTCAGGAAAAGAGATTCCGCAAAGGCCCAAGAGGTGCAGCCCAGAGACACAGCTTCGTGACGGCCGCTCCTGCACCCGGATTAGACAGTGTTTCTCAGAGTGCAAGTCTTGCCCCCAGAGATGTCTCTGAAGAAAGTAGCCCATGGCCAGATGTTGCCCTTTTAGAGGCTGAGAGAACATAGTCACAGCTCCTACTCCTTCAGTAAAAGAACCTTGCTTCACGTTTTTTACCCAGCATTTCTCCAAGCTTACTTGGTTACAGAACTCCCTGCCCCACTGGCATTGTTCTTCCATGTTTCCAGTGCTGTGTGTCAGCCCTGAGAGAACCATAATTCAAAAAGAGTCGTGTACCACAGTGTTCACTGCAGCATTGCAGCACTATTTACAGTAGCCAGGACCTGGAAGCAACCTAAGTGTCCATCGACAGATGAACGGATAAAGAAGATGTGGCACATATATGCACTGGAATATTACTCAGCCATAAAAAGAAATGAAATTGAGTTATTTGTAGGGAGGTGGGTGGACCTAGAGCCTGTCATACAGAGTGAAGTAAGTCAGAAAGAGAAAAACAAATACCATATGCTAACACATATATATGGAATCTAAAAAAATCGTTCTGAAGACCCTAGGGGCAGGACAGGAATAAAGACGCAGACATAGAGAATGGACTTGAGGACACGGGGAGGGGGAAGGGTAAGCAAGCTGGGACTAAGTGAGAGAGTGGCATGGACGTATATACACTACCAAATGTAAAATAGATAGCTAGTGGGAAGCAGCCGCATAGCACAGGGAGATCAGCTCAGTGCTTTGTGACCACCTAGAGGGGTGGGATAGGGAGGGTGGGAGGGAGACACAAGAGGGAGGAGACGTGGGGATATATGTATATGTACAGCTGATTCACTTTGTTACACAGCAGAAACTAACACCATTGTAAAGCAATTATACTCCAATAAAGATGTTAAAAAAAAAAAAAAGTAATACCTCTCTTTGGTGGTGGCCAGCCCAGCCAGGAAAGAGGAAAGGGGGTGATTTATTTTCTGCCTCCTGATAAGCACGTTTCTCTTTCCCCGGGTGTTGCCTGGACGGACGTCAGCCATGTTCTTTCTTTAACGTGCTCTCTCTTGGGGTCCTTTGGTGACCGGGAGCCAGTGGCATTGTCGAAGTTGCCTTCCTGTGAAATCTAACTCCATTATGTTTGACTTAACAGGTGCTGCACACCCCACCGGGACCCCTTTTGGGCCACCGCCTCATCATAGCAACTTCCTCAACCCTGCTGCTCACCTTGGTGAGTTGCCCATCAGCGACGGGCAGCAACGTGTGTATCTCAGAAAAACCTTTGTTCACTGCGCTCCTGCTACACTTCCTGCTAAGTGGGCCATAGTCCCAGATAAGTCACTTACTGCTTTAGGTGGTGGTGATCCTGTAGAACTCTGAATCCCCGCCGTCCATCTCCAGGATTTCAGCACCTCTCATACCGTGTTCTTCAAGTAGTAGATCTGTGCGCAGTAGTGGCTGTGTGTAGACTTGCTGAGCGGGTGCGGTGGGTGAAAGCCATGCCGTGGAACCCCAGGGCATCCACGTTTACAGCAGCCTGTCCCTGCCCCTTGGAGAAGATGGTGAGCTCTTGCCCACGTAAAGGCACCCATGGAGGTGGAAAGAAGGACACGATGTTATGAAGAGACAGCATCCATTACTTTTTAATCACTTCACATTTCACAACCCTATTATATCTCTTCCTAGTAAAGGTGCTTTACTCGTGGCCTTTATTTGATGTTTTCTGCACGTGCACAAGCAGGTGCAGGCAGTGGTATGCCCCAGCGACAGGGTATAGGATACGTGTGCCCTCAGGATTTCATTAAGAGCTTGACTTTAAGCTGCCATCTTACTTCTGGTCTATGAGAGCCTACACGGCACATTCTGGGAAGAGGGGAGACGGGCAGGGAGGCATCTGAGCGCACTGTGGCTTGAGCAGTGTTCCCCACCCAGCAAGAGAGAAATGGGGCAAAATGCATAGTTCTGGAAAATAGCTTTCATAAATATTTTGCTAACCCCATGCCCAAATGCAAAAGGATGAAAACCCTTTGCATAATCTGGCGGGAGAAGTGGGACAGGTCAGGTCTGAGTATAAATGCCTTCCCAGCTCCCGGGAAGCTCTTGTCTTCCTCACTCAGTGGAGTCCTGCAACCATGTCTTTCTTCCCAATCTTGTCTGCAGAGCCTTTTAATCGGCCGTCTACGTTCACCGGCCTGGCAGCAGTTGGGGGCAATGCCTTCGGGGGACTTGGAAATCCTTCAGTTAGTGAGTACCCTCTGACTTTTTAAAATCTGCCTTAAATTATTTATCTACTCTGATCTGTCTGTGGCTCAAGACCTTTCTAGGGAACCGCGCTCTTGGGAAACAAACTTAGGTGATACCATTGCAAAAGCAGGCCTCATCAGTGGAGTTAGGTCTAAACCGACGTTTTAAGGCTAGCCAACAGTTGATAGATGTTCCTGAGGGTCAGGAAAGGTAGTGTAGTCAGTTGAACTCCAGAGAGTTTGCTGAAGTTCACAGTTTCATCCATATTCCATCTCTACTATCCCACATTTTAGCCACAGCTCCCATTAGACGTGAAGACAGCTTTAGCGGGAGTGAGAAAACGCACTGAAGAACAGGAAGGCAGTGCAGGCTCAGGACCGTCAGGAGAGGGCCACACTTGGGGCTGCATAATCCAGGAAGACTGTGCAGTTTTCCACTGCTCAATCTGTCTAAAGGAGGAAGGGCTCCTGTTCTAAACATGCTTTAGCCACTGAATGTCAGCTCGTTTTCTTTCGTGCCTTCCATACGTCATGGCCTCCGGCTACAGGAGACTTACAGTGCAGCTTGAAGCAGCCGTCACGGTTCCACATAGCGTGGAGACCATATGTGTCTGGATCAGGACCCTGTCTGGTCTCTGCTGACTCTAGTTCTGGTCGCTAAGGTTGTGGACGGGGGCAGCAGTCATACTAGCAGGGTCGTGGTGGGCAGAGGATAACCATGAATTCTGCTCTGAACTGAGCTATTGACCGAGGTCACACTCCTCTGCATGCTCGGGACGTCTGCGTGTGCCAGATAGGCGTGATTAGGTGATCCCCATACCTGTTGGGTCCCTTTCCTTTTTAATCAGCCCCTCCCGCCCCTTTGCCTTTGGTTAAAAAAAAGAAAAAACGCTGTGAGCTTACTTACCTCTCCAGTGTAGGACAAGTTCCTCTAATGAATCTGTTAATCTCCTTTCCTTTTCCAGCTCCCAATAATATGTATTCATTTTAACTCTGAATGCTGTTAAAAGTTTTTTGGTAAGTACCTTCATTACAGCAGATTATATAATTTCTCTGAAACCTTTTTGTTCTCCACTTCACCATTTCAGCACCCAACTCAGTGTTCGGCCACAAGGATGGCCCCAGTGTGCAGAACTTTAGCAATCCTCACGAGCCCTGGAACCGGCTGCACCGAACGCCTCCGTCGTTCCCGACCCCTCCGCCCTGGCTGAAGCCAGGGGAGCTGGAGCGTAGCGCGTCCGCTGCAGCTCATGACAGAGATAGAGATGTAGATAAACGAGACTCATCCGTTAGTAAAGATGACAAAGAAAGGTACGCAAAGAACCCGCTCTCGAGTCCCAATGGGGGAGCCCGCTCTGGGCCAAGTACTGGCCACCCACCCTCCCCAGCCCAGCCTCGTGCTTCAGCTGTAGCCTCGGCCCGTCACACAGCCGGGGTGGTGTCCCCCCCCGCCCCCCCCCCTCGCCCGGCCCTTCAGTGCATCGTGACCACAGGCCAGCATCACAGTTCTGTATCCAGTACAGAGCAAGTGAATCTGACTCACGAGCAGCTCCACACTCAAGGTCCCCGTGAGCATTAGTCTCTGCGAACATAAATCTCTCTCAAGAAGGTAGCAAGATGGAGCCTGGACCAGAAGACACACACAGCATGAATCAACACCATCTTTGCTTTCAAGTTCGTGCAGTCCATTGACTCATCCATAGGTTTTTTGCTCTCTCCCTTTTTTGTTTTCTTTTAGAAAGTCATGTTTCCATTGTCTCATTGTATTTCTCTCGAATTTTGTTCAAACTCAAATCCTGGGCTCACAGATAACTGATAAAATTTTGCTAACCCAGATTTAGGGAAACCTCACCAAGCAGTTTGGGTCTGGGTTTTGTTTTGCCAGTGGATAATTAATTTTACTAACCATTTGTATCTCCATACGTGGTAACCCATGCCTGAAGAAGAATTAGCCTTCAAGAGGAAAATGTCTTATAGTTATTTTTTCTGAAGAATGTTACAAGCATTCTTGACAAAGCATACTCCCTTTTCCCCCCTTTCTTTAGGGTATGTTCATTTTGAATGAACTAGCAAGGCATACACAAGATACGCTTGACAGAAAATACCTAATAACACTTTCCTTTTGCTATTTAAATCTCAAATACGATCCAAATCTTTAGTTTTCCTTTACTGTGTATATTGTGTGTGTGTGTGTGTGTGTATACATATGTACGTGTTTGCTAGGGATTTAAAAGAATTCAAGTTTGCAGGTTTTAAATGCAGCAGATTAAGTAGACCATCATAGGCCATCATGCCAACTGATTTCTTTCTTATAAAAGACGACGCATTTTTCCTTCAGGACAGCATGGTAAAAATCTCTTAGCCAGTGGGAGGACCGTTTATGACATGCAGCTCTGAGCTGCAAACTGCAACAGTGAGGTGCGTCTGGACCCGGCAGCCCCTAGACCAGGAGCTCTCTGGACGGTCTGTCAGCGAAGAGAAGGCACGATATGGCAGCAAACCTTGCCCCGCTTTTCTTGATGCAGCTAAAAATGGCCTTTTAGATGAAAGTCAGGAAACTTAATAAAATACACTCGTCTTTATTCTTACCTTTTTTTTTTTTTTTGCGGTACGCGGGCCTCTCACTATTGTGGCCTCTCCCGTTGCGGAGCACAGGCTCCGGACGCGCAGGCTCAGCGACCATAGCTCATGGGCCCAGCCGCTCCGCGGCATGTGGGATCCTCCCGGACCGGGGCACGAACCCGTGTCCCCTGCGTCGGCAGGCGGACTCTCAACCACTGCGCCACCAGGGAAGCCTTATTCTTACCTTTTAAAGATGCTCTTCCTTCTTAGCCTTTGCACGTTGGTAGGGGAAACGTCCTTAATTTCTCCCCCGGGGCCCCCTTGCCTTCTGAGCTACCCAGGCTTCCTGCTTCCCTCCTCACCTTCGCCACGTCTGTCTCGGGTCGTCTCTAAAACACCAGGTTCCTGGCCGGCCTCTTCACATTTTACCGTGTTGTCCTCTGTCGCTTTGCATTTTGTGCCCTGCACTCTTAAGTCCCACCCAAGACGGGCCTCTCAGCTTCTCCTTCCACATTTCCAGTCACAGATGGAACTTGTTCCCAACCTGTCCCTTGAGGTTTTGTGTCTCTGGACCCACTTTTCCTTCTGGCTTTCCTCTATCAATCTTCTCAACAGATTATGGCTTTCTTCTCCTTCCTAATGCAGAGGTGCTTTTTGCACCCCCAGAATCCAGAAACTGTGGTTTCCCTTTTAACCCCCTCGGTGCTGCCTCTTGGAGGCCGCCCTGTATCTGCCCGCTTTTCTCTGAAACCAGCCCTCTGTCCCGACCTCGGGACGGAGATGTTCCCATAATCTCCCCGTTACTCTCCTCCCACTGGCTCTGAACTGCAACGTTGGAAGAAAGGTTTGGGGCTCTTAAGACTTGATTCTTGACACTAAAAGATCCTGAGACTCTAGGCAGACGGGCTGTGTGGTCCCATCACTGACGCACTGACCACGCTGGTCCGTTCAGGTTTCCGAAAGCTCTCCCTCCCTGGCCTGTGCCTCTTACACACCGAGCGTCATTCCCCCCGTCAGACGCTCCCAGCCCCGTCATCCCTAGCACTTCACCCCCTCGAGCTTCCTCTAAAATCTAGGCCAGTCAGGTCAGGGTGGCTGGTCACCCTGCCCACAAAGGGCACGTGCGGCTGCCCGGGGGACCGTGGGGGCCAGAGCCCCGCGCGGCCTCTTCCCGCCATCTCATTGGCAGCCCCTGGCCGGCCGGCAGCCCGTCTCATTTGCCTCCTGGTGTCTCCTCCTCAGGGAAAGCGTCGAGAAGAGACACTCCAGCCACCCTTCACCAGCACCCGTCCTCCCGGGGAGCACCCTGGGGCACGGCCGCAGCTCCACCGAACAGATCAGGGCTCATTTGAGCACCGAGGCTCGTGAGAAAGACAAATCCAAAGACAGGGAGAGAGAACACTCGGAATCCCGCAAGGACCTGGGCGCCGACGAGCACAAGGCGAAGGAGGGCCCGCTGCCCGAGAAGGACGGCCACGGCCATGGCCACGAGGGCCGCGGCGCGGGCGAGGAAGCCAAGCAGCTAGCCCGGGTGCCGTCGCCCTACGCACGCGTGCCCGCCAGCGACAGCGCCAGGCCGGGCAGCGCCGCCAGCCGCGAGGCCGAGCCACGCAAGGGCGAGCCGGCCTACGAGAACCCCAAGAAGAGCGCCGAGGTCAAGGTGAAGGAGGAGCGCAAAGAAGACCACGACCTGCCCGCCGAGGCCCCGCAGAGCCACCGGTCCTCGGAGCCGCCGCCGCCACCGCCGCCGCCCAGCTCCTCGGCCAGCGTGCACCCGGGGCCCTTGGCCTCCATGCCCATGACCGTGGGGGTGACGGGCATACACCCCATGAACAGCATCAGCAGCCTGGACAGGACTCGCATGATGACGCCTTTCATGGGCATCAGCCCCATCCCGGGCGGAGAGCGCTTCCCATATCCTCCTTTCCACTGGGACCCCATCCGGGACCCGTTGAGGGACCCCTACCGGGAACTTGACATTCACCGGAGAGACCCGCTGGGCAGGGACTTCCTGCTGAGGAGCGACCCTCTGCACCGTCTCTCGGCCCCCCGGCTGTACGAAGCCGACCGCTCCTTCAGGGACCGGGAGCCCCACGACTACCACCACCATCACCACCACCACCCGCTGTCGGTGGACGCGCGGCGGGAGCACGAGCGCGGGGCGCACCTGGACGAGCGTGAGCGCCTGCACGTGCTCCGCGAGGACTACGAGCACCCGCGGCTCCACGCCGTGCACCCCGCCTCCCTGGACGGACACCTGCCGCACCCCGGCCTCATCGCGCCCGGCCTGCCCAGCATGCACTACCCACGCATCAGCCCCACCGCGGGCCACCAGAACGGACTGCTCAACAAGACGCCCCCGACAGCGGCGCTCAGCGCGCCTCCGCCGCTCATCTCCACGCTGGGGGGCCGCCCCGTGTCCCCCCGGAGGACTACCCCTCTGTCCGCGGAGATCAGGGAGCGGCCGCCCTCCCACACGCTGAAGGACATCGAAGCCCGGTAAGGAGAGGACGGGACGCGAAGAGGACGAAGAGAGCCCGCGGCCGCAGGCGCCAGACTCGAGAGAGCGCGCAGGCAGAGGTCCCGCGTCTCCACCGACGCAGACGGGGCGGGGGGAGCCCCCAGCACTTCCCCTTGTAAAAAGTGTATAGACTCAGCGCAGATTTTGAAATGTTTTTGTATATTCTATGTTGAAATTTTTCAGATCTTTTAGCCGATTCGTATGTTCTCATGTCTCCCCACTCTTTTGGTTTCTCGTATAAAACTTTTTGATTCGAACCAAAACAGTGAAGATGACAACACACATAATGGGGGGGGGGGCGGGCGAGGGTAGGAGACAACAGTCCACACAGTCCATCGTGCAGAGGTCTTTCAGATGAGAAGGGAAGGCTGTGTACATAGTTATGTAAAAAAAAAAAAGATTGCTTCATGAGCTAATGGTTCATATATGCAAAGGGTAAGATGAAAGCTTTACTTTGTACAGATGTAAATAGATAAAGATTAAGTAACATAATACATTAATACTTCTTAAAATGTGCTATTTGCAGACTTTATATCAGTGAGCACAGTCGGCTTCGGCTGTGTTCCCATGTATTGTTCTAGACAGCTAAACCCTTCAACTATGCAATGAATGTTAGGGCTTTTCACAAAAGCCCGCCTAACTCAAAGGAGCCTTTTCAAGTCCATTTACAACATACTTAAGGTCATATTTTCCCTGAACAAGCGCTTATGTGATATGACTCTGTTTTCCTTGCTTGTTATTTCAAACGGAGAAACACCCGATTTTGCAAATTGGACCCCAGGCCGAAACTTTGCATCTGAAGTTGCCGCTTGTGGGCCTTTGGGGGAAGTGGGGAGTGCAGCCCCAGTAAGGTAACCAAGGCCGTGAACAACCAGTGCCAGGGAGGATGGGAGTTGTCAGATGCCAAAATCAGGGGACACAAACAGGCCGCCAGCATCTCGTCACCATCAGTCACGTGATTTCACACACCCCCTCATGTGGGAACCATGCGTTTTTTTAGTGTGTCCTGTTTCCTATCTGTACACACCTCCTCGTTCTGTAATGAGATCCAGTTACACCCAAACAAACAGATCCTGAAAGAAAGCTTCGCGTTTTCTCAGATGATGGATATGTTATCACTGTATTCAATAACTGCTGAAGTTAAGGTGCATATTTCCTAGCGTGGCTCACCATGTTCCCGTCGGTAATCAAGTCCGGGAGTAGCCGAAACAGGTCAACCTTGTGGGGCCAGGGAGCATTCCAGAGGGTGAAAGGTGGCGGAGAGACGGTCTTGTGTGTGCGTGTTTTTTTGAGTTTGCATCAAATCTGTCTCTTCATGATAACTTTTATAATACATTCAGCCTCTTGTCTACATATTTGGAGAGAATATGACTTTACTAGCAAAGAAATACAATATATCTTGTCTACTGGACTGTAAAATATATGTATGAAATAAAATTAGTTCCATTTGGTCTTCTAGTATATTAAAGTGCTATCTGACGTTGTTATCCTGTTTTTGCAAAAAAAAAAGTTAACTACAGACCATTGTTTCTAATAAGCAGAGAGATCTATTTTAGTAGTCAACTGAAGGTTTAGTTGTGAGCTTCAGATTTTGTGAATTCCAGATGTTGTGCAGTGTTTTTTTTTTTTTTTAAGACAACAACTAAAAAGGAAAAAAAAAATCCAAGGAATATGTACACTGGAACCGTAGTGGTAGCTTTCAGTATTGTAAAGAGATCGTTCTATACAGACCTTTTTGCTGTTCCTCCTGTATGTAATAAAGTCCTTTCTAGATCCTATGTGAAAAGAAACGTGAAACGACTGAGTCTCCAGCATGTTCTCATCGGCGGAGCCTTCTTGTGTTATGTAAACTGTGCCATGTTATTAAAAAATGTGAACTAAGCTTCCAGCTGCTTGTTTGTGTGGGATGGCCAACCTTACCATAGTGAAGAAGCCATACTTGCAAGACAGGGCTTTGGAAGAGAAACACCTTGAACCCTCGAGTGACGACGGAAGGCTGACTGCCCTCCCTGACCCACGTAGAGACTGCCAGTTAGTTTCTGTAAACGTCTGCCCTCTACCCAATCAGGAATTTTTTTTTTTTTTTTTGGTATGTTCTAAGCAAAGTCCTGTAAGTCCTGGGAAGGTGCTTTTAGATTTCGTAGGTGATACACGTGCGGGCTGATTTAGCCAGCACCCTTTGTGTCTCAGGCCTCCTTCAAAACTCAGCATGTGCTCTGTCTGCGTTGATGACAGATCTGATCGAGGGCCTTTGCCAGCAGCCGGTGCTTGCCTGTTCTTGCCATTACAACCTGTGGACTCAGTCTGTTGTATGTAAATTCAGACTTTCCAGGTATTTTGTTCCCATCTTTTTCCTGTGTCTCACTGAACTACATGGCGTAACCCTCATCAGCTTGCAGACCTCTCCCTCGTCCTCTAAAATTTGTTTTTTCAAGATGTAAAAATTGTTAGATTTTCTGGTGTCAATACGATGCCATTGTTATTTGGATGAGATGGTTTGGACGGGTGTTTGAATCCTAACTGGACAAAACAAAAGCAGTCCGGCTTAGCAGGATGCGGGTGGCCGCTGTTGGAGAAGATGGACTGGAAGTGAACAGAAACCAGGGGCTTGGTTTCTGTGCCTGCAGCTCTGCGGGGGGGGGGGGGGGGG